>NC_135756.1:23169807-23473269 GCF_041903045.1 Epinephelus lanceolatus
GAATCAGCAGCTCTTCACCAAGGTGGAAGATTTTGCACTGTGCATGTGCAGCCTTACAATTGCGAAGTGGAGATGAGGATAGAGCATATTAAATCAGCTCACCTCGGTCAGATGCAGGTTAAAACAATAACCATACACACGAGCGAGTAAATTTCACTTGACATTGGCGTTGGCTCTCTGTGTAACCATTATGTTATCCCATTCACTTTTTGAAGAAAGAGCTTTAGCACTGACTCTATTGACAATCTGCTTTCCCCTCACTATCAATAGCCATTAACCACTTTAAGCCTTGCCAAGCGTAGGAGATGGAGAGCTAATTGCCTCCCTTTTGTAGCGTACTGTATACAGTAATGGTGGATCAATGTGTTTGTTAGTATTGTGGGATAAGTGGATATTCATGCCTGAATAACCACAAGCACCCCACATACACACACATAACAAGGCTACCTACATACACACCTACACGCACACACACACATCTGTGTCTCCTTATTCTGTCTCGTCTGTACCTTTTAATTTACTGTATCATCTCATTCACTGATTTCTTCCCATTACACAGACGCACACCGTAACAAACACGCATGCATCTCCATACACCACTCTCACGCCTTCACTAGCCACAGATGCAAGCCAAACATACCTTGAATTTCATGGAAAGCACAGATTTTTTTTTTTTTGATTTTTTTTTTTTTTCTCTCACACACGCTCATTCACACAGACACTCGTAGCCTCTCAGCGTGGAGTGTTGCCACCTGTGTGGAGTGGAGTGAGTGCGTGTTCCCCCCTGACAGCGAGATGTATGCAATTAAACCATATTAAAGTCATTAGCCCAACAGAAGTGATAGCCAGCAGATGGTTACCACGCAGAAATATGCTCCTAATGAAGCTTCTCAGTCACTATGGGTGTGTACTTGTGTGGCGGACGATGCATGAGTGCACTCCTGTACGTTGTGTGTTTGGTTTTTTTTTTTTGGCATGTTCCCTAACGGCTGCAACACCAGAAGCAGGACTTGATTAGACGGCGGTTGGTCCTTTTCCGATAGCATTAGATTACTTTTATTTAGCTCATTGGTTCTTAACCTTTTCCATATAACGACCCCTAAATTGATACTCATTAGGTCACAGAAGCTAATAAGAGTTTGCTTCAGGGACCTCAAACTGAAAAGATTTTGTCATAAAATAAGAAGAAAACCAGAAATATGTAGTTATCAACTACAGTGGAGGAGATAACCTTGGAGGAAGTGAAACCTTTGATTGGAGTAGTCACTATTATGACTCTTACTCACATCGCGCTCACTTGTATAGTGAGTTAAAGTAAAATAAATAATTCTTTATTTTTCTGAGGACCCCCTGTGACTCCCTCAAGGACCCCTGGGGGTCGCCAGACCTACGAATGAGAACCACTATAGCTGACACTTTAATCCACAGCAACACATCTCTGCTCTGAGCACATTCACAGTCACCATCATTCTGTTGCTTGGCCACACACTCCAAGCACACATTACGCTACTCTTACACAACAGTGTAATCTGTATACATGTGGACTGCACTTTAACTCGTCCTTGGCCATTTTCACACAGCAATGCTAAGAGCATCAAAGCTTGATGTGGCATTGTACAAGATGTTTTCTTCATTTACTCTCATTCTCATATGTCATGTGGAGCAGAGGGCACATGTGAAGACCACAGTGTCAATTTGAGTAAGATTAATCGTGCAGCCCCCAGCCAGCACATGGAAACTTTCTCCAGCTACTTATTCATCTGGAGGCTTTGAAGGCTAAAATAGGAATATATGTTCATCAACCAACAATAGGTATCAGCTGATATTTACCTTTGTCTATTGACAAATAAGATGACCTTCAACAATCGGCAGTGGCCAATGTTTTTCTGTCATGTTGGGTCCATTTTGTGCAGGCTAAAGCAGGGCTTAATGAACAGCGTGAAAACAGGTTTAGGGCCAGGGTCCAAAACTAACACTCGCCACTCGCCAATTACGGGTAGATTTTGTCTCTGGCTGGTCAAGTTTTAAGACCACTCGCCACTCTGGCGAGTTATTTTTTTTTACCAGCGAAAAATGCATTTTTGTTACTGTAGAACGGTGCTGGTATCGGCTGGTTTCCTGGCAGAGTAATATGTATTTCAGGCAGAGAAGATCTTTGGTCTCGTAACGCCAGGGCCACACCGCCCGCAGAAGCGCTGTGAATAGCCTCGAAGCGAAGCCAGTTTCCTTTCGGCACCCATGTTAACCGAATTGTGTCATCCACACCAGCCGCGGAGCTGCTCTGCAGTGATCGTTTCGGCATCTGGTCTATTTTCTGCACGAGCCGCAAGCGAATGTGTCAAGCTGGGCAGTTACCCGTGACGGAGACAACAGCTGGGAGCAGAACCGCTTGTCGACCGGCGTGGAGAAATGCGCGTCTGATGTGAACGGGCTTGCGCGAGAATTTCGGCGCGCTGCGATCGCTGCCCAAACGTACCTGAACAGCCGAGCACACAGGTAGGCTATGTGTTGTGTCAGAGGAGAAACGAGCCGTTCACATTTCTGTCTTTGTAGCAGGTAACCATCCACAAACCTCACCGCATTTTAGGGACTGTTCTTTACTTATGAAGGGACTGTTCTTTACTTGTATGTTAATCAGTTGGTGCAGTTTCACTTAAGTAAAAAAAAATGACTGAACAACTTTCACTTGTATTGGAGTAATATTTGACCAAGACTATCTTTACTTTCACTCAAGTCATGTCGTTGAATACTTTGTCCACCACTGGTCAGACATTCATGTTTATACGTATAGGGCAGGCCCTGCTGTTGCAGTCTGGTCGAGCTAAAATCTTATGTCTCAACTGTCCAAAGGGGACTGAAGTCAGTGATTCATGTAAAATTCCTTAATGAAAGATTCTTTTTGCACTGTAGTAAGAATACTACAGAATTTATTAACCCAAATATTACACTTAACTGTTGAAACAGTTATTCATATTTTAGCATACAGTATTACTAATATTAGTGCACATTATTAAAATATTGATTGAGAACCGCATTCAAGACCCAAATGACATGCTAAATAATACTGATAGCAAATTACAACACTTAAAAGCAATTTTTATTTGGTTCGCTGGTAAAATATCTGCCTGGCTGGTAAAAAATTTCACTTACCAGCCAGCCTGTTAGTTAGTTAGTTTTGGACCCTGTTTAGAGCGAACAGATTTCTTCCCCGAGGCGCATTTGGGATGAACGGACACAGTAAACTCACTATCCACGCACCAGGGGACTCATCCTGTTTTTACCTCCGATAATGTTACATTGTGAACAACAAATACATGTTGACATCAGCAGGAGCAGAGCTAATTAATAATAACTCTTACAGCTATTGGCCAAAACTAACAGTTTTCAGAGGTTGCATTGACTTACATTATGATGCATTTAAGCTCTATTCAGTAAAAATGGGTATTAGGCGAATGTAAAATGTAACATCCTTGTCAGGTGTTTAAATGAAATCAAATGAAAATGTAGTTTTTGGTGAGAAACCTTAAAAAAAACAACAGTTTTTAAAGGAGAATTTTGTTGATGTTTTCATAGAAATATAAAAGAGCGGGGATTATGATATATAGTAAAAAGGCTTCTGAAGCAGTGATTTCTTTTTAGAAAAAGAAAATGTTTTTTTTTTTTATGTGAAAGGTTATTTTAAAGGTTGTGTCATAAGCGTGTATGATTGAATTTTGACCCATTGCAATATAGTGTAATAATGGGCTGAATGGCTTTGAAACAGTACAGTTGTTTTTTTATCACATTGTGGGTTTATTTCACCTTATACTTCATTCTATTTAACTTAGACCTGTTGTCCTCGTTCGTGGACACTATTTTGTGCCATCTAGTGGTAGAAAGAGTACAATACGCTAATCCATGTAAAAAAACAAGATGGCAGCCATCTCAGCCAAGTCAGTCTGCGTCAGATCCTGACACAAAAGTGGACAAGGTCCAAAACCTGATCAGATTTTATGGTTGAAACTTGTGTATTTATGATGAATTATGTTTGTAGTTTGATATGGCAACTAATTTGACCAATGTTAGCAACAGTAACAAGCTAAGACACTGTTAATTAGGAAGTACTTGTTTGAGGACACTGGGACTTCATTATTGTCTCGTTTGAGGACACTTGGACTTAATTATCATTGGCAATGTTTATTTTTTTTAAACTTATCGGGTTGCACTGATTCCAAATAGCTAGGAGAAATTAAAAATGTATATGTGTAGCAATGTATGTGTATTTATAGATATAATATTTTTAGGGTCAATTGTGTTACTGTTGTTTAATAATATGAGTCGGTATTTTACATCCCTTATTTCGCAGGTTTTGCTTCAAGCTACTTCAGCAGCATTTATATTCTTATACTCTATATAAGTGTCCTGACTGGTGGCCCTTTGCTGCATGTCATGCCCTCTCTCTCTCTCTCTCTGCCCCCTTTCCTGTCTATTTTTAGCTTTACTATCAAATAAAGGCAAAGAAAACTGCAAGAGGCCCCTTATAGTCTTGCAGTGCTCCTCGGCATATATTAGTTCATCACAAGTCATGTGTAGCCAGGATGCGGTGTTGTTATTCCATTGGGAGGCTTTCATTTTTTTCCTGAAGAGCCCGGGGCAGTCAAGTACAGTAGGGGAGGTACACGATGTCTAGCCCCAGGCATCCAGGACCACCGGGACGATGCAGAGAATACTTACTATACACACACTTTCACATAAATACATACCATACATGCACATGACCTGCGCTCTTTAAGTCTGACTGACGCGAAGTACGTGTGATTGAATTAGTTGCCGTATGAACAATTCTCTGCTGGCTGTGCTTTCTTTTCTGCTCCAGCTTTGTTCTATTTAAATAAAATATTTGTTATTTGTATTCAGCTTAATGTGCCTGACAGATGTTCAGCAGGACATCCGCAGTTCAAACAGTTGTTTTTTTTCCTTCAGCAACTGATTGTTTTGCACATAAGCAGACATAAGATAATCATAAATACACAACACATGAATCTGCTCGTGCTGACACGCAGTCCCTTAGCTGTGAGCAACATTGCTGGATTGCGAATGCGCGCATGTGTGTGTGTGTGCAAACAGGAGAGAGGGTGAGTGATGAAAGAGGGGAGCGCTGATAGTGATGCTCTATTGAATACAGATGAGAGAAAGGCAAGCTGAATTCTGATCAGGCTGCCTTCTCTCTTTCCTCCACTCTCCATCCCTCGGAGTGAAAATACTTAAGAGAAGTGCGTCTTTCTGAACCAAGCGGGATGTCATTAGGTCAGCCTTTCAAAGTCAAGGTCCAAGTCTTCTTCTCAAAGGAGCATCCATTGCAGCGTGTTTTCTAACCTTAGAATTAACAAGCAGCTGGATTTTGGTGATAGTCATACGGAGCTGTATTTTAGAGGGAATCTGATCATGAACTCAGAGTCCTCTTTTTATGTTTGACGACACTTGCGGCCGAATTTTTTAGCATTTCTAAGCAGCACTCGCTCCACGCATGTGAATTTTTAAATGACTCCAACAGGGTTTTAACACATTTCAAGGCCCCAAGGCTCACAAAAGCTGGTCAACAAAATAATCACCAGCTACTCTTTCAGATTATACAAACAAATTCTGACATATAGTATACGTCCAAACTGAGATTCACCTTTTATGTTATTCAGAAGGCAGAGATGAAACACAGCTGCAGCCTAATCTGTACAGTCTGGCTGGGATGGCAGCTTTGAGCTTAATTAGTTGAAGAAAACTTGTACTTTTCCACCCTCCCTCGGAATACAAATGCTTTTTGTTGAAAAGTCATCAGGGTCGTCTCACCGGCTCATTAAAAACGTGCGAGGAAGGAAAAAATTAATGGAGCCAAACACCATCAATTTAATACGTAGGAGGGTAAAATAATACAAAGTGCCTCAGTGTGGTGAATATACCCACTTAAAGTTTGTTTAGTTTGACTTTCTCAGCAGTTGTGGACAGATGAGGGTGGAATATGCATTCAAATTTGGAAGCCCTTTGACGCACTTATAAAGTAGAGGTAAGTAGGATTCATTGCAATTACATTTAAAAACTTAAACCAGTGTTACTGAGAGATGCGCATGAGTACTCGATTTGGACATCTGTATTCATTCAGTGTATAGAATAATCACCGTCTAACCTCCCACATGTGAACGTGACTTTCTGTTTTTTTTTTACGAATTAAAATGGGTAAAATCTAATTTCATTGTAGAGCTGTGTGCAGCTTCTGTCACTGACTCTTTGTTTATCATGAGACGCGAAAACACCCTTGCACAGTATTCCTGTGGTTATAAAAAACATGGTTAAGTCACAGAGTTCCACAATCATGTTTTTCAGGCTGTCTGCTGACAGTGTCCTTCGCTTCTCAGTCAGATCCACTTCTTGCTATTCCACAGGGTTAGCCTCTCATCCAAATATGGTCACTTCCAGCTCCATAAAACCAATATGGTGAAGATGGCAAAGACGCTGAACTCTAGGCTTCAGAACAGGAGTTCAAAAACCAATGGTTGATGTCATGGTAGCATGTCCATTATTTATTTTGTGGTTAGACCGCACACAGACAGTGACAGGGCTGACTATTAGCATCACACGGCAAATGTTACCTAATGTTTATTGACATGTTTGACGACAGAGTTGAGCCGTGTTGGTCGAAGTTTATTGGGACCACCAGATGTAAGCTGCTGCTTCTGCTGTATTAGCTTGTGCTAACCAGTCAGACATTGAGCTGACCGAAGGGGAGCAGCTCAGTGGGCGGTCCTTCAGTGCTGCGTCTAACCTGTAATGGCAGCAACATAAAGTTTGCTGATTTCTATTTATGGTTCAGTTAGCTCATTGAATCCCAGTTGTTCAATCAATGAATTTCAAATTGCACTTGTTTTCTGTTGTTGACCAATACCTGTACTTATATTAGGGTTTTTTTGGCAAGTACCAGAGTACTCTATAATAATTTACTGGAATAAAGAATTTACTCAAAATACCCATCCCTAGCTTTACACCTACTTTCTGTAACAGGGTCCTCTCAGATAGCAGCAAACTGCTCAGGAGTCAGATGAGTGTAGACACCAGAAGACCCAACATGATTTGTCCTTCGATGTGATTATCACCACCATGATTGGTTGTAAACCCTGTTGTCACGGCAATGATTTCAGGCTTGATAATGAAAGCTCCCGGGACGCTGATCCATAGCATGCATGCACACACACACACACACACACACAGAATCAGTCTGTCTCACTGCTAACCAGTCTCATTCCCCTCTGAGAGAGAGGCATTAGCTGGTGAGATTGAACTTGCGTGTGTGTGTGTGTGTGTTGCTGTTGTCCATCTTCCTACTTACATAGTAATGTACAGAACAGGAATCTGGGGAAAGGCTCGAGCTCCACCGAATTGTACTTGACACTTTATTCTTTCTTTCCTGATTTTTTTTGCCCCCTCTTATCCGCACCTGCCTCTTTATCTTCTTTCTCTCTCACAGCTGTTATTAAAGCACTTTGACTGAGTTAATAACATCTGTGTCACACTCAGACACACAGGAAGAGGCAGAAAGCAAGTGTAACTGTGTCTGTCTGCTACACTAGCATTACCCCAAAGGGTGTACTTTGTGGGATCCCAAATCCAACTACAGCTTGTAATAATAGTTTGTTCTGTAGTTGCATTTAGATGGTTATTTTTGCCACAAAGGTAATGTTTTCTGTTCTGTGCGTTTGTCTGTCTGTCAGCAGGGTTAAAGAATTGTAATTATGGTTCAGCATGGTTTGAGACAGATTGATCAGCTTCATTTTTTTTTAAATTTCAAATTCAATTTTCAGTTTCATTTATAAAGCCCAATATCACAAATATCAATTTGCCTCAGAGGGCTTTACAGCATACGACATCCCACTGTCCTTGGACCCTCACAGCGGATAAGGAAAACTCCCCCCAACAAAAACGTTAATGGGAAAACACCCTCTTCCAGAATGGACAGACGTGCAATAGATGTTGTACAGAACAGATCAACATATTAAATTAGCAGTAATCCATATGACAAAAGAATATACTAACAGATGGAGAGACAGCGAGAGATGCAGGACAGACAGTAATGACAATAGCTACAATAACATTCATTTTAGTAATAATATTCTAATAATTACAGCTATTGTGGTACAATATGTTGTTTGTATATATTAATATAGGAAAGTATATGTATGTGACAATAATATATGACTAATAATAACAGCAGTAGTAGTCGACATCAGGCAGGACCACGGCAGCAGCACAACCACGTCACACGATCTAGGTGTAGCTGCGATACGAGGGAATCTGCGAGACAGTGAGGCAAGGCTCCGGAAAAGAGGCCAAGTTAGTGGCATGCAGTACGAAGAAGTGAATTTTAGCAAATGAAGTAGAACCAGCTTTTCAGAAACTAAGAAGAGAGAGAGAAGGAGAGAAGGGGCTCGGTGTATTATAGGAGGTCCCCTGGCAGCGTAGGCCTATGGCAGCCTAACTAGGGGCTGGTCCAAGGCAAGCCTGAGCCAGCCCTAACTATAAGCTTTATCAAAAAGGAAAGTCTTAAGTCTAGTCTTGAAACAGGACTAAAACAGGAAGCTGATTCCACAGAGGAGGAGCCTGTTAGCTGAAGGCTCTGGCTCCTGTTAGAAAACAAAACACTGCCAGCACGACTTCAGATATCACTGTGTAGAAATGTGGAATGCCAATGTACTTGTTATCAAGAGCTTGTTATCTTTAGAAAATCTTTTAAGTAAAATTAGGTTCGCATTTTTTCTGCCCAGTGTGCTTCTTGTTGTCATTTATCTTGTGTTGTTTAAGTTTAATTTTTATTTAGTTTTTCTTCTTATTGTTTGTTTTTCTCCTTAAGTTGAGGGGAGGTCTGCTGCCTGTGGCTTCTTGACCTCTCCTGACACATTTTTTTTTTTTGTTTTTTTAAACTATCTGGATTTATGCAGTTGTGTATGTTTGCAAATAAAATTTAAAAATACATTCAAAAAAATACTGGCCCAATTTTCATGAAACTTGGTGGAATGGTGTAGCATGGGCCAAGAAAGAGCCCAGTAGTTTTTTGGAGTGGATCCGAATCACAGGGCAGATACATGAATTCTTTTTCTTTTTGTTAATATTGAGAGATAGGCCATTTGGCCTTGGTGGAGGTCTGTACTCCCTTGTGCCCTTCTAGTTTTACATAGTTTTTGGGCCTCAATCATGCCTGTTATCAACATGTGATCTGTATATAGATACATTACATGGATAGAAACATCTGATCACTGGACATTTTCACCTGGTATTAGTCAGCGTTCTATATTGTGTCCTCATTGAATGTTTCCAGGATGAGACAAGACAGCTAGCAGATAAATACCTAAGGCTAGAATAGTTTTCACCACCATTGAACAAACTGTAAATCTGAAACAGAGAAGCAGAGGAGACGTGTTGCATTAAATAATTCAAATGTTGCCATTTTTACAGCTCTAATATTTCCTCACAAGTATGCGCAGCTCAATATCAGATTGATCTCTATATGCAAATTAGATAAGCTGGGCTCGTGGTCGACACACATGGTCCGTCAAAGTGAAGCGATGCTGCTTTATGGGTTCGACTTATTTTTCCTCTGTGGAGAAAGGGCCGGTCTGCAGCTTTTTGACGGGCCTGATTGAGATAGCAGGAAGGTGAAAAGCTAGGTGGCCTTTCAACTAGTTGGGTGGATTTTTGTCTTGATTGCACCTACACCTAGCTGTGATTTGATCACAGTGACAGCCAGATCACCGCCAGATGTTTTCCGGCCGATTGCATTCAGATTGCAGTGCATTCCACATTGTTACTTATCAGGATAAGATATGCAGTTATAGATTGCATGTCAGTATCAGGTGTAAATGGGGTCTTGGTCTTAACACGAATATGAATTAAGGCTGAAAATTACAAATACTTTCATTGTCACTTCACTTCATCACAGGATTATTTTCTCACTTTAAGTTTTGGACTTTTATCTTCAAACACCAGAGAATAATGAAAACAGCCAGCAGTTCCCCAGCGATATTCAACTTATAATCAGATATAACAGAGGAAAAATCATCACATTAGAGAAGCTGAAATCACAGATTTTCAAAATAGATGCTGGCGTAGTTTCTGTTGGCTATTAATCTATTGTTTTAATTCCACTCCTTGTAATATTCACTAATGGAAATGTTTTCTTGGTTACTTGGAAAATTGAGTGTGATCCTTACCTACACCCATGCTGCTTGAGGCTGACAATTAGACAAATGGGCTTTGGCTAAACATAATAAAATATATCACGTATTGACTTATCTAACCTTGCTCCTACTCCACCCTCTTCTCCTCTATTGAACAGTTTCAGATTTATCTTTATCTCTGTTGTCTTTTTTGCATCAATGTTTGTCCTTATTTATCTGTTCAATACGGAAGCCCCAAGAAGCAAATGAGAAAAAAAAATCTGGTGATCCATTTTCTAGGTCTGATCTAAATTGTATTCTCTCCTTTGTTAATGGCTTGAGAGCAGATAGGAAAATAGTTTCCCATTTCCCTTTTTTAATCTGGGAAAAAGGTGAAAAAAAAAAAGTTTGTTGGTGTCGTACTCATTTTGGCCACAAGAGGCTGAAGTAAAGATTAACAGCATTCACATTTTCTTCCAATTAAGTTTTAATTTCTCCATGCTCTTCAAACACAAGCACATTCATTGTGTGTTAGCAAGTTATGTAACACAACTGTCATGTCTTTCTTTTTGATGTAAATGTATGTTAATTGGAGTAATCTGCTGTTGGCCGATGACAAACACCTTTATATGACAGATTATTTTGACCATGATAATTACGCTGAGCAACAGACATTACAGATAAAAATAAGCTGCTGTATACTGAGAACATCTTTGTGTTAAGTCATGGGCTGTTAGGACTAGAAATCACATTTCCTACAGTGTTTTCAAAATCACAGGCACTCTTACTTAGGATGAAGTGAAAAGGTCTGAAAGATGGGTCAAGTAATGAAGTATGGTTTATGCTCATATTATTGGTAAAGTGCTGTTATAAAGCACCTGCTTGACATTTTACTTTGCTGTGGGTGGCAATCACTCTGGAGCAGTAAATACAAGGAAACATGAATGCTTTTAGTCGTGTCTGTGGCTGAAATGAATATTACAACAACAGATACTTTGGGCACGGACACACCAAGCCAGCAGTCGGCTATTTGTCAATGTCGGACTGTCTGTCGCCCTATTTTTTGTGGTGTGTCCCACACTGTTGACACTAATTGGTCCGCGTTGGCTGTTTTTCGGCCTTGTCAGCATTTTGAATCAGAGTTGGACCCATTAGAGCCTATCGGTGAATTAAATCACAGGGTTCCTGTGGATCCTTTAACAGTCTTGAAAAGCACTGAATGTATTCATCTAAAACATAATGCCTTAATTGGTACTAAAATGTCTTAAATCAATCTTTCAAAAGTCTTCATAAAATGCTAAAATATTGAAAGTCAGATTTTATGAAAAAAAAAAAATTCTAGCTTTGCCTCGTAAAATCTCAAAATAATTGGTCATTTAAAAATAATAATAATAATAATAATTTACACAGTGCCTCTCACAGTAATGTCACCAAAAAGTCAAGTTTTATATTACAGTAATATTTGGGCCTTATTCTTCCTAACCCTCAGTAATTTGTTTTGGGGCATGTTTGTTTTCTTCAGTTTTGGCTATTGTGGAATTGGTCTTAAATTTAATTTCAGTGGCATTTAAAAGTTTTAAAAAGCTTTAAATGTCAATTGCCTTTAGCTGTAGGAACCCTGAATCACTCTGATTGTTCAGCTCAGTGCACAAGAAGAGAAACAGGAGTGAGGAAAGCAAAATTATGGCTAAAGTCGAAAGAGCTTGACATTGAAACAAATTTGTTTTATGAATTAAGATTATTTTCTACCCATTGAAATTCTAGGCAGAAGCTGTTTGTAATTGTTCACTGGCACATGGTATCATTTGTTCTTTCAGCATTGAGTCAAGTTGTTAATGTGCTAACTCGTTAACTAGGGTCTTGAATCCATCCTGTTGGTCATCCTGTTCCCTTTCTGAATGACGAATACAGACTAACGACACCTGTTGGTATGGAGAGTTATTTCCTCTCACACAGACACAGTGCAGCTTTTTATCTGAGACTTAAAGCCTTTGCACACTGAGTCCATTTTTTTTTTTGTCCAAAATTTTTGCACGTCTAAAAATAAGTACAACCTAATGTTGTGTCAATCATGTTTGAAGCTTTTGTCTTGTCATTTAAAGTTCGAGAACAGGTTCAATGCTCTGTGTTGTTCGCATCCGTCAGAGCCTTTAGAGACGTTTGACCAAGAATCAGTGATGAAAATGTGGTGGTGCAACACAGCAGCGACAAGACAGAGGAACAGGGTGCACAGAATCATTTCATAACTCAGATAGCTACTTTCAGCAGGTCAGATAGTAATATTTACATGGATGATGATGAGGAGGAGGAGGATGTGGACTGCACATAGAATGTGGAGGACAGCTCCGCCCCTCCATGCAACTGCAGTGCCAAATGAAAGACAGGGAGGGAGTGATGACAGCCAGATAGGGAACTCCAGTCGAGAGAGGCAAAGGAGGAAATGTGTGTTTTAATTTTGTCTCATATTGTGAATTTTCGCAACGAATAGAACAATAAACGCATCAGAATCAGTGTGCAAGGTTTCTGTGCGTATCAGTTTTGTTCGGATGATGGATTAAAACGCATCTGACGCATTGTTCCCTCATGTTTTTTGACATGTTTGAATGACAATAAACTGAACCTTGAACCTTGAAAATAACAGATTCAGTTTGCAAAGGCCTTTAGGCGACGTGAGGCGACACAACAGTTGGCCTTTATTGGCACTGGTTCTTTGATGTCAGTTTGGTGTGTCTGGGCCTTGAGAAAAAATGATCCTGACAAAGAAGAATAAAACTTGCCAAAAGCTTTTCATCCACCTGTTTTCATAGATGAAAAAAAGGAACTGAGACAGATTATCCTGGCATCGCCTTTATTCCACCTGTTCCTCAGTCATAAACACAGGAGAGAACAATTTAGATCCGACTTTGACAAAATTAATTACTGGATTTTTTTTCTAACTCTCATGGTTTCTGAATCATTTCTGTTCTGAAACTGATCTGCTGTATGTTGTGCTTCTTCTTTCTCTGACAATCTCCTAAACCATTTCTTCTCTCTTTTCTCAACAGGGTCTGATGATCCTCCTGCAGAACCTCCCCACAATGCACTGGGGCAACGAGGAAGTGAGCGTACTTCTGGCAGAAGCCTACAGGTTGAAGTTTGCCTTTGCTGACGCGCCCAACCACTACAAGAGATGATAAGCGTGGCTCTCTGCAGCTGCCCCCTTCTCCTCCTCCTGTCCTTCCTCCCCCTCTTACTCCTCCTTTCCCTGCCCTGCAGTCATCTACTGAACTCCAAGGCCTCTATTCCCACAGGGATGGACCTCCCTTTTTCTTAACCTCCCTTTCCCCCATGTTGCCCAGTGGGCCTTTCAGCTACTAAGAGATTTGAATCAACCAATGACTGAGAGGACGTGCGGTGTAGCATTTTAACATGTTGATGTGGAGCCTTTTTTTTAATTATTTTTGTCTGATCAGCTCTGAAATGTGCACTCCTTCAGTCCAGCGCAGAACCTTTCTTCATCACTGAAGACCTCAACTTTCTGTCCGAGTTTGGTCGACTTCAGGCCAGAGATGCAGGACCGTGAGCTCAGCACCACCGGGAGTTTAGTCCAGCTCTGAAAAATGTTCTTTTCTGCTAAAAAAAAAAAAAAAACTACAAACTTTTTTCTGTTTCCCAAGGCCAAAATGTGACCTTTTTTTAAGTTTGCAAAGACAAAGAAAGATGGCAAAAGGGCACTGCGCTATATGGTTTACATATCTTAGTCCACTCTCCTGGTCATAACACAACCCGAAGGAACATGACCTCTCCTGGTTTGCTTTTTTTTTCTCTTTTTTGCTCCTCCTCCTGCTCGCCAGGAGGGACACAGTTTGTTTTCCTTCAAGACAAACTAACACACTTTACAACAAGAGAGAGATTGTCAATCCGAGGGTGGGAAACATGTCCTTCTACACACCACACACACACACACCAACTCAGTCCCCCCCCTTTTTTATCCCACCCTCCCACCCACACTGCAACATCACAGTGTTTGAGTGTAAGACAGAGAGCGGTGAGAGGCCGCGCAGTCACACCACAGATCGACATCACAGAAGCTCATAAGCCATTTGGAGGAAGAAAGCTACTTATTCCCTCTCAAGCAGCTTATATATGAAGGCCCGTGTCTTATCTATTAAGTATCCCTCCTCTCTGAACCTAGGACTACCTCAGAACACACAAGTAGGGACAACTAGAAACCCATGTACATGCATGTGTCGCTAAATTAAGAAACACGCTCGCATCAGTATGGAGTCAAAATAAACTATTTGAAGTTCAATTCAGAAATTCAGTCACCCTCATGGGAGCTAAATCTGGTTTTCACAGGGAAACGAAGTGCTTCTTTACAGGGTTGTTTTTGAAGTAAAGATCCAAATGAACAATTTTGCCTTAATTAAGATACATACTGTCTTTGTTTACTCTCCCCTCCTCTCCTTCTGTGTTTTTTTTTTTTTTTTTGGGCCGTATTTTCACGGGCGTACAAAAAATACGACTTGCAGCAATCCAGTATGTTGTCTGTTGGTTTGGTTTAGCTTTAAAGAGTCTTTGATATTTTTTGCTGAGAATAGGCTTCGGGAGTCACTTGCTTGATCGTTCGGCAAGCGCCAATGAAAAGTGTGAAATAAATGTGCAACACTTACTGATTTAGTCCAAATAGAGCCGAACACTCTGATTACACACTCTCTGAAAACTGTAGTTCCACCTTAAAAAATACAACTTTGATTCAAGTTAGGCCGTCTGTGCTGAGCCCAACAGTATTGGATGATCCTTACTGATGTGTCTTTCTTGACGCTTTCTTGCCTACGAACATATGAAAGCAGCAGGTGCACAGGTTTTTCTGCAGCCTCTACATTTAAAGAAGTCTTGCACCTTTTAAAGACAATTACACGTTTGATCCATATTAGTTCTTCTAATTAAACCATGTGTAATCAGTAACAATCAGGCCCCCAGGAATGCTGCTCAGCCTTGTTTCTAATTTTAGACACTCAAGGTATTGCAGCGAAAATATCCCCTGCTGCCCAAAAAGCAGTTTGTCCAAAGAGAAATCTGTAAACTGTTGACAGGACACCTTGAACTACTAAAAGGTTGGATATTACTCTTTCTATGATGAACTTTTGATCCCTGGAGGTTTGATATTTGTGAAACGTTTCTCGAGTTGAGAAAGGCGATTTAAAAATCTGTGACGTCATCACGATGTAAGGTCTATGAGATGAGCGGGAACTTGTGGCTGGCCTGCGTTCCCCTCAAGTTAACCCTCCAAGCTGAAACTGGACTGATCTAATAACACATCCGTGGCACCAGTGCCGTTTGAATATCCTCCATGTTGTCATAAAAAAGTCAGGGTGATCATGGTAATCAGGGTGTAGATGAGTGTGCCATCGCCTTTTTTCTTTTCCTCCAAAATGCATTTTTAATCCACGAGGGTCTGACCCTCTGCTGTAAATACAAACACCGTGACGCAGAGCAGAATCATGGCATTAAATGTTGCGGTTAAGTTTGATTTTGGTCGGACAGGAAGTGCTTTGTTAACATGGTGGAGAAGCTGGTCTGAACTCCTCTTCAATGTGACAGAAACGGCGTCTGCGTAACTGATGACAATTATTAAACGTACCCTTTAATGTAAAGTACTTTTGCGTATAGCGAGCTGCACATACATGAACAAACAGCAGGTGAGTTATTAGGTGAATAGAACCTTGTTATTCTCGTGCACATAACTGTCATAACAGTACCGTCGTCTTTCTCCTGTCTTTGTTGTTCATGAAGATCACATGGGACGTCTTACCCAAAGTCAGCAGCACCATATTGGTGTAATGTTGGGAGGAGAGGGTGGGTGGTTGTGGTGGTGGTGGTGGTGGGGGGTGAGGGGGGATGGGGGATGGGGGATGGGGTAATCAGACATTCATGACATAACACAAAGCTGTTAAAGTCTGGAGCCTCCTGTCGCGACTCCGCCAGGATCCATTATTGTCACCCCAGCCCGCAAAGACGGTGTGCGTAGGTGTGTGAAGGGGAGATGGAAGGAGAGAGGGACGGGGTTGTGTTTCTTTTGGAAGTTTCAGCGCTTTCTCTGTGAGAGCTGTCAGTCTTTGATCACACTTGGGATTTCTTTTTTACACAATCTGCACCAGTTTTCAAGAGCTCCCCTCATCTCCCATGCTCTCTGACAAGGAAAAACTGCACTTAATTTGAAAGTCTATAGCCTTTTTTCCCCTCCTCTCTCTCTCTCTCTCTCTCTCTCTCTCTCTCTCTCTCTCTCTCGCTCTCTCTCTCTCCCTCTCTCCCTCTCTCTCTTTTTGTATGAGATTTATTCTTTCAATCAGCATTTTAAAGATTTGTCTTTTTCATTTTGGGGTTTTATTTTTTTATGCTGTTTACATGAGAAGCCTATTAAGTTGTGCCTGACTCTGGAGACATGAGACAACATCTTCGTTATGTTTTTGACCTCAAATGAACTTGAAAGGTTTTTAGATTCCTGCAAGCAATAGTAAGATATTTTGCATTTGCTGTGAAAAGACAGAAAAAAAATCATTTTCTTTGTGCACATCTTGTTTTGGGTGTTTTAGCAACCACAACGAACTGTTTAATAATACTATGGGCATTTTAATAGTTCAAACTTGGTAATTAAAAGTCCAGTGTGTCGAATTTAGGGGGATGTGTCAGCAGAAATGAAATATAACATAATAATTATATATTCTTTAGTGTTTAATCACCTGCAAGTAAGAATTGTTTTGTTTGCGTTACCTTGGAATGAGCCGTTTATATCTACATAGAGAGCGGGTTCTCGTCGGCAAAGATCAACATGTTGCACCGTCATGCTTCTACAGTAGCCCAGAATGGACAAACCAAACACTGGCTCTAGACGCAGGACACATTTTCCCCACAAATACTAATGCTAATGTTATTAGCACAAGCCTATGGAATTTTACCTTGTAGAAATTAGCTTAGTGGCTAGCGGACTTTTCCTCTACTCATATGAAGCCAGGGACAACAGCAACATTTAACAAAGGTAACATTTTAAAATTTGGCTCCATTACAACTCACAAGGTTCACCAACAAAACAATTGTCTTATAGTAAACACATTTTCCAAACAAATATAACATGCTAACGTTACTAGCACAAGCCTATGGCATTTTACATTGTATAGATTAGCCAAGACATTTCCTCTACTCGTATGAAGCCAGAATAAATCACACACAAGACTTAAAATGTTATTGTGTGGAGGCTTTATTGTCTTCACAATTTATTGTTTCTTACCTGTGATATTAAAGTAAATAAAAGCTTTGTTTCCACTGAGGGAGATGGTTTCAGCTTACAAAAATAGGAAGTCTGCATCGCTGCAACGTGTAGTTAAATTAGGGTACAGCATCGATTTGAAGCAGAAGTATAAATCCAGCGGAAGAGACCTCTGCAAATGATTCGGCTCCTGGTTATAATTCCCTGGGGAAAAAAACTTCCTCAACAATAAACACTGAAGGAATTCTAACAGGGATTTTTTGTCACATGGGAGAAGTTTAAACCTAGATGCCTCCAAATCCCTCTAAATCTGACACACAGTTCCTTTAATGGTTGCTAAACCCCTCCACTGAACAGCGATTGTAACAAGGAGCAGCAGACCTGTCACATGTTGAAGCAGTGTCCAATACCAAAAACACAATAGACATAGTGTAAGTAACTCCAGCCTGGAGTTGCTTACACATCATCAGCTAACTACATTAGTTTGTGCGGTAACAGGCGATGGATACACAAATTTGGGATGCCTGAGTTGGAGGCCGACAGCTGCTGTACTCTGTGAATGTGTGTCTGTGAGCCATGAGCAAACAGGGAAGGATTGACCCCCTCCTCTTCCTCTCAGATCATTAGAAGAGTTTCTCTATTTTTGCTGTACTGTAATATGCAGTAATTCCCCCTTAAAAAGAAGTAGCTGCCTACTTTGTGGAAAGAGATGGTTTAATAAACAAACACACATTCACATGCTACCAATCTCAAATTAGCCTGCCTGTAACCCACTGTCTCTCCGCACACACACACACACACACACGTCTCCATGGTGATGAAGGCCTATGTCTATCTGGCTGGAGCCCGATTTTTCTATTAGCCCACACACACACACACACACACATACATAGAGACGAGCTTCAGACATTCTTTGGAGCATCTTCAGCAGGGTATCCTTAAGTAACATTTTCAGCTGCTTTCATTTCTTTTAGTTTTTTTTTTTTATCCTTTTCGCTCTGCTTCTCCAGACATGAAAATATATTGATGAAACCAAACTGATTTAAAAAAGAAAATGACAAAAACTCCTTCCCCCCGTGTCTTTTGCCTCTTGAGTACTCAGAAGAATCTAATAATACTAGAGCGTGTGGGTGACAGGAGTCTTGAATTTAAAAATGTGTACAGAGAAGATTTTGAAACAAAAATCTGTAAATAGAAAGTGTAAATAAATCCTATATATGACAACACTGCTTTGTGTGTACGTGTTTTCTTCGAGTGTGTGCGCAATTACAAGTGCTGAGAGAACGATGGAGGGTATGCGCTCAATATTTCATATCTAATTGCAGTCAAACTCAAGGTATGATACACAGTGTTTCAGTGAGCCGAGAACGAGGATCTTTAATCAAGAGAAAATGCCTGTCTGCTCATGCATTAGCCTGCATGGCAAGCAGGCCACGCTACAATCTGTGCTAATGTGCCACATGTAGCTAATTGTATCCGCTGCATTCACACGCCATTCCCACATAACAGGTAAACACTGTTACTGATCTGATCCCTCTGGAGGAAATGGCAGCACCAGCTTGGTTAATGAGACTTTCCTTCTCTGTGTCTGTGTGTGTTTCAGAGGAAGAGAAGGAACGGAGAAGACACCAGAAAACGAGAGCCAGGCTGCATTCACTTGCAAATGAGACTACATACCTGCCTGTCTGCGTGTGTGTGAGTGTGTGTGTGTGTCAGTGTGTGTGAGCGCGCACATGCAGCAGCCTGCCATAGAAGCTCCCTCGTTCTCGTTAGGCTGACTGATGTTCACACAGGCAGCCAATTATAGAGTGCCGGTCACTGAGGACTCCAGTCACTTCATGGGAAATTAAAAATACATTAAAACCAACAATGGTCGCAGGAAGGCGCCAGCTTGTGCACGTCGGCGTGCGCACACACACATTATGTGTGAAGAAAGATGAAGGAGGTGCCAACAAAGAACCAGCTGGAGCGCATTACGAAGTGAAAAAGACCTAGTGCAAATATTAGCAAAACCAACTTTTCTTTTAGTGTTTTCCTCACGGCCATTTTCCTCTCTCCATATTTGGACAGTATGTCACTGTTATAGTATCAGCCTTCCCTGTTTATCTCCCAGTGCCCTCTTAACTCCCCCAATTTTACAGGCCTATAAACCACCACTTGCCAGCGTGAGTCCTTTTCATCAAGGGCTGACACTGGCAAACGTTGCGACATCCTGGGATCACTAAGGCAGAAATGTCGAGGCAGACTTCACGGCATTTTCATGGAATTCTAAGCCCGTGTCTGAAATCAATTTCCTGATTCAATTTTTGAAGAGAGGAGCTGCACAGCACCAGCATTATTGTCACAATGAAGGATAACACGCAGATTGAGGGTGTCTCTGGAGAGGATTTTAGATGCACTGTGGAGGCACTGGCAACTGTGATGTAAATCAGTTTCAATTTCAAGTTTGTGCCGAGGCAACCGAGGGAACCAAAAATATGTCGAGTGGTGAATGGAAAATTATTTCTGGCTGCTTAAGAGTGGCATATTTAATATTTAAAAGTTAGTACAAAAAGTATATATATGAGCTGCAAAAGCACCCTTATGATAATATCAACTTCCTCAAAGCATGAAAATGCTGTTATTCTGTCCCCATTATATCCACAGATGTGCATCCACCTCTGAGTGCGTCTGTAAGGACCGACAGCTTCTAACTAATTCACCCAGACCCTTATGTGTCAATTGTCAGAGCAGGAAATCGCTCCTAAATGGCCCACAATTTTCACAGAAACACACATATGGTCGCACATTTTGGAGTAAAAGCAACTTTCTTATGCTTGAAAATGACTCCCTGTTTCTGTTAAAATTTAGGAGAGCTCCACGGGTGTCCCAACATGTTAGGGGCTGCCAGGAGATGGTGCTCAGACAGAGACACATGCTTCTGAGAGGAGTAATGTTCAGTTAGGACTATGAGCTTATTTTCAGCCCTGGCATCCTCCAGGGCTGAAAAATGAAGCCAGTACAGAAGCGCCAAATGCACTTCCTCAAATGGCCACTTGAGGCTGGCTCCAGAGGCGAATCCATCCCCACAGACCCTCATGTTAAAATGCCCAACTTAACAGCAGAAAAATAAACATGTTTATAGCCTGGTACAAAAAATGTGTTTGGTCCCTTGGTCCCATATTGTGAACAAAGCAAGGTGTGCACACAGCAGCACAGTTTGCCCTTTCAGAAGGAGCTCAGAATGCAGTTTCCTGCAGTGCTTCCCCTTAGTTCATGATAACTGTACAGGGCTTGAATTTTTATATAACTCACCCAGGGGCGCCACCAGGAATTTTGGACCCATGAGAAAAAAATCACATTGGGGCCCCCCTGCGCAGAAGTTGTCACCACATCTCTAGGACCTAACTGACCCATTAAATGCTTTACACAACTCTAACTTTGAAGGCTTGCAACTGTCTTGCCAGTACAATATTCAAATGCATAATTCAAGGCTTTGAACCAGAGGGTGACATCACCGTGGCTACATCCATGTTTATGCAGTCTATAGGGATGCAGATGTGAAGGTAGTTATACTGGGTCTGTCACAACCAAATCACACTTTGATTACTTGCACAATTTCTTAGATAATGCATGGAATTATTCACCCTCCACTGTTCAGCTTGTAGTTATTAGGAACATTTTATTCATTCACTCAATTATTTATTCACTCATTCACACATTTAAAGCAGTGTTCAAGAGATCTGTCCATATTGATTTTAAAGATGTGCTGGCAGCCGTTTTGCAACATCTGCATGTGCAGGTCAGAGGCGGCAGAAGTCGTAAAATGGTGGGAATGGATAAGACTGACTTGGCTAAGTGCCAAAGCCGACTGTAATTATTTACAATATCAAATCATAGCTGTATACATGTAGCCTATTGTTTAAGCCAGGGATTAGTTACGGCCTGTTGCAAAACGGCTTTTTAGCAAATATTATGATGGGATTTTAGCCTAAGCTATTGACTCATTTCTGGGAGTCCTATTTTATGCATATAAAACCTCGATCAAACAGGGTGGTCCTGATATTTCACATTACTGTTTGTTGGCTGTGACTGTCTTTACAACAGCAATTTCTCTTTTGTTGCAATCTTTTGATGATCTCATCCAGCTGAGAGGATAAATCAGAACACCTGCACACTGACCGTGATAATCTTTCAGCTAAGAAACGCAGCAGGCACAGCTAATCTTAGCTGAGAGATTATCATGGTCACCGCGCAGGTGTTTTGGTTTACCTAACATGCTGTTAAATGCTGGCTGACGTCTGGTTTACAAGTTACTCTGGCAGGTAAAACGCCGCTATGTGGAATTCATGCCAGGAACTAACACATGTACAGAAAACTACTTTCTAAGAAGAGTTCTCAGGAGACACTTAACTGCTGTTGACGTCACCACAACTGGTCATTACAGGGTGTAAAATGAGACCTATAACAACTGGATTTACAATATTTTAATACTTTAAGAGACATGTTTTATTTTAGGCAGTTGGTAAAATAGTGAAAGTAGCTTAGTAACACTGGGATTTATCAGCCACTGACACTTAGCAACTGAAACCTTCCCTTCTCTGCTCCTAAGATGTGGAACAGTGTGTTCTTCAGAGATTAAATTGGAGGGGCTATTTAAAGAATGCACTTCATCTGAACTCCTGCAACAAAGAACTGATCTGTCCTTTAATTTCTTCTGTCATATTCTCAAATCTCAGTCTGATGACTCGATTCAATAACTGTGTGCTCACAATTATGGAGCTGAGCAGTTATGAACTTTGACACGGCATCTCTTTTACCTTTAGTGGGTGAGAGCTCACCTCTGTCAGTAACTAGAATCTACACAGGAAGTTAATATTTATACATGACTTCACACAATTAGAGCACGAGTCGAAACTCAGGAGATTTGTGAGGAATATATTTACTGGATAAGAAAGCTGAACTCCCCCAAATTAACTTTGACTTGTTACTCATCACATCAAGCTGAACTTCAACGGGACTGAGCTCCCATCAAATCCACTGTATGTCTACTCATCACCACTGACGGCGTCATGGTGACCAAGATCGACAAGACTTTATACATGTGTCACTCTGAATCCATCTCCGCGGTGAGGCTGTGCTCAGACAGGCATTAGCACTGCATGGAAAAACTCATCTTCCCTCATTCATTTCAATGAGACCACTGTGTTTGCACAGCAGGGTTCTGGCTCTGTATGCACATGTAAGATCACATTTCCTGGTTGATGACTTTGTAATGTGAACAGGTGATCGTACTGTTTACCTCTTGAGAGAAAGTGACTGTCGCAAAGTGGTAAACCTGTAAAAGTTGGCTGGCGACCATAGGTTGTTTTCTTTGCCCAGTCAGATTGAGATACCAGTGAAAGATAGTGTCTGTGATCCTGGAGAAAGATTTGGGGTGTAACAACACACATATATCTGGATCGATATATCAATTCAGTGATCAGCCATCGAGTATCATCAATGCAAACTGACAACACTGATACATATTATCATCTTTAAGATGCACCTTTTATTTTGAAATTCCCACGGCACATCTGTGTCAACAAGAAAAAGACAATGAGGATATTTACTGATATTGTCTCATATAGAATTGAATTGACTTTAAATTATATCATGGTAGACTTTGTGACATCAGCAAATATATATGGCCTACTGACCCTTTGTTAAGTCCCGCCCCTGGACGCAGACTGGCCAATCATAACGTAGCATCGGGCCGACACAGACTAGGACCCTACAATACCAGAGTAGCGACACACATTGGTCGAGCGGAAAGTTGGTCACGTGCCCTCTAGTGGCCAGATCACGCGTTGCATATCCGACCAAGAACTGACTGAACTTCAGTGTTGCTGCATTGCTGCTGACCAGGAATTCTTGTGCGTTTCCAAAGTCAAGCAAACCTAAAAGCATAATCTACCATAATCTACAGTAATAGGAGCATCAGTGACCCGTTTACAGTTGTCTACCATAATGTTACTCTCTACATTTTGAAATAAACAAATTATAAGCATGACTTAATATGACCAAGACACCTAAAAGTAAAAACAAGGCCGTTTTCAACTTACAAGCAAGTGCGCATCAGACATACTGTAAGTGAATGGGTTTTCTGGTCGGAAAGGTAATGCCCTCATGCCCCACTAGAGGGCGCGCAAGGCTTAACTTCAGCATACCATAGGAGTCAATGGAAGTGTCGTCACTCTGGTATTGTAGGGTCCTAACTCAGACCAGGGTCCGACAACAACACAGCTGTGCTCCATTGACTCTAATGCAATTGTTTAAGATTTCCTTCATTTTCAGGGTGGTTTTGTGGATTTGGAGCTAAATGTTGTGCCTGGGGCACGTCGTGTATTAATGATACTCGTTACCTGGAGAAGTTGGAAAAAGATCCAAAACCAAAATCAGACCCTGAAAAGTGTAGGGTTAGCTAGCTAGCTACTGAAGATATAACCTACTGAATGGATACACTTGCTGATATTGAACCAGCTGTGTGTCATCGCAGTGTACGCAGATGGACGTTGTTTGACTTCCCCCAGAGATCCCTGCCTGTCCGGTAGCAGAGGTCCAGGTGCTGGCAGCAGCACGGGGGTGAAGCCAAACACTGTTCATCTGCACACACTGCGATGCCACACAGCTGGTTCAATATCAGCAAAGTTTCCCTTTATATTCATTGTCTTCTGTGACAATCAGCAGTGATGTAGTTGTTCACTTTTACACTGTGATCTGTAGCCTATAGTTCGGCTTTAGCTTCTAACTATCTTTGTCTTTTTAACCTGTTGTTGCCGCTGAGTCAGTTTGACATCCTGGATATATCCTTCAAACACAGACTGTAGACCCCTCTGTCTGCTTCTCTCTGGAATCACTCTTTCATTTTTCCAAAAATATGTTAATCTTTCTTCAGGGAGTGCGGTTAGTTACAATGTGGGCTCCATGGTTACTCTGACAGCTTGTTGGAGCATCACAAAGGGCTTAGCGAAAGGTCAGTTGATATCTAAAGAGTCAATATAATATCGTATTGTGAGGAAGCTAGTCGTTTACACCCCTAAGAAAGACTGTTGATAATTGAACTCAACACTTGAACAAATACACTCCTCCCATCATGCACCTCTTGCTCCTATTGCCTTTCTCTTCATACATCCTTGGCCTTTCACCTTTCCTGTGCAGGAGCAGGAACGCTCGCCTGACTGGAATAATGTCGTGTGGCTCTGTCCAATCATCACTTTGTTTGTTTCCTGTTTACAGAGCCATGGCTGTGTACAAACATCGGGTTTCAGATATTTGCTCAATCTGACAAAAAGTGTATTAGATTGGAATCCCTGACTGCACCTTTAAGTGCTGCAGCCAGACATGTGACGCAAGTCATTTGGTCCAAGTCACTTTTTTCTTTCTGCACACTTATGTGCATTATCACTTCTTTATAAAGAAAAAAGACAAGGAAAAGTACGACAATTAATTGAATTTGTATAATTATTGATATCCAATTAAATAAATGTAATCAAACAAAAAACAATTAACATTTTAAAAGCTTATCTTTTTGAAATTTTGAAAAAACAAAACAAAACAAAACAAAATCCCGTCTGTGAAACTGAAATACTCAAGCTGAATATCTTTGCGGATTTCTTGTTCCTACCCACTGTTTGAATCGTCAGGTAGCATCACAAGGAGCTTGACTAACAGGTACTTGTAATGCAAATACTTTTAATACTAGTGTTTTGTGTTTAATATTTAAAATGAAAACAGACAAGTCATTTGAGTCATCATATCTTAAGTCAAATCAAGTCAAGTCTTTAATCAAGTTGCAAGTCATCAAAACAGTGACTCGAGTTGACTTGAGTCCAAGTCACAGTGACTGGACTCCACATCTCCGGCTGCAGTGTGCATTAATTAGTCCAGTGGTTCCCGGGTGCGGATTTCTCCTTGGTCATTAGTTCAACGTCCACACAGTTTATTATATTCAGACTCCTACTTGTGCCAGTTTGCTGTCTGCAGTGTTCCTCTTAGCTAATATTAGCCTCTGTGTAAATCACAAATGGCTGCAATTCCAGTTGCCATGATCCAGAGTTCACTTCACAGACCTGGTTCCCAGTTTTTAATAGATTCTAAATTGCCACTGAAAGAAGAACTGGTGCTCAAATGTTGCTCATCATGAGTGCCATCCAGGAGATGACTCAGTCTGTTGCCTTTTCACAGAATTGCAGATGTTCATCCTCAGTCTTGACAAATAATTCCATCCTCTGTAACAACCGTGGGAAGCACTACCATGGATTATTTGTCTGCTTCAGGGATGATAGCACTATAACTGCCTCCTCAGAGGCTGCAGGTCTATGATGCAAGTTTTTTTTCCCCCTGAATTTTCAGCAAGTAAGCTGAGTGATGATGAGTCACACCATGACACCTCTAGAAGCTGCTGAGAAAAGGGTCAAACCCATAGTGCAACTTGTTGAACTGTGCCGCATCATGCCCCGCAATCTGTGTGCCTGTCTAATGTGCCTTTTACAGGCTGCAAATGTATTTCACAGTGTTGACTGATAGGAAGGGAAACTGAGAGGTTTACACATGAACTGTGATTAAGCTAAGCATCATCTGTCTCATTTGTTGAACACTGGTATCATCAGCGGCTAGATCACCTTAGCGTTTTAAAAAGAGTCTTAGTGTTAGATTCTCAGATTGTGGAGGAGCTCAACCAGTGCTGTAGTGGAGGGCATACACAGGTATATGGGGTACACCCACCTTTTTTTTCTGGCTGTTTATAGTATACCAACATGAATAAAAAGATAGGCCCACATTTTGAGTCAGCTGTGGGCACAGTCTCAAATGAGTGAATGCAGGTGATTGACTGTTGCCTGCTGAGGCAATATTCATGCTTAATGTGAGCAGCGTAGGGTATAACACACCTGGAGACACACCTGGTTTGCCAGGTAATGTTCACTAGCTCCCTTAAATACCAGAAAATGTGATGGTATTGCTACATTTTCATTTTGTTTTTGTTTATTTATAATCCAATACAATATTGGCTCGCTAGAAATGGCAACAATCAATGTCTCCTCCACACATGCATCTTTGCTATTGCTTAAAGCTGTGACTTTGCCAGTCAGTGCTCACCAAAGTTGAACTCTGATGCAAAGATGCAAATTCACTTTGCCACCAGTGGCCAATGCTGTTTCTGCCCCTTTATTGAATGGAAGTGAATGGGAGATGAATATTTGCCAAGGTTGATTTCATACAAAAACACTACATGTTGCCATGACAGTGTGAAAACTATATAGCAGGCAAGCAGTGAGATATCAACTAAAAGTAACAAATGGTCAAAGGCTAAAGTAATTTATGAACAGTTGAAATAGTTAACTGATGTATTTATGGTTTAAAAAAAAAGCTTAAACTAATGGATGAATGGTTAAAACAGATGCAATTTGGATACATGGTAAAATAGCTAAACGGACAATCAGTTGAAATAGCATGTTGTGTTCACACAGGGCGTGAATTAAACAATTTGCACGAGTGAATTACATGTAAAGTCAATATAAAGACATGATTAGACGTGTGATAGATGCGACGCAAAATGCGTGAATAGCGGTGCGAATAGAGCGAGTAGCGGGATTTTCACATTAAGGGTAAATGGTTGAAACACTTAGCTAGCTTCAAGTAATAGCTACGTAGTTGTAATGGTTAGCTAAATAAATAAATGTTTAACATATTTTGCTAAAAATAATGGATACTTACTTAAAATCATAAATAAGTAAGCTAAAAGTAGGTCCTGTTAAAAATTAAAATGGAAAGCAAAATCATACACATTTGAAATAGTTAGCTAAAACTAATAAATAAAAGTTTGAAACAGCTAGCTAAGGGGAGGTCTAATTGATACTGTTGAAATGGTTGATATAAAGTAACAGCTAAATGGTAAAATCGACAGAAAAATCAATAAACAGTTGAAATTGTCGGCTAAAAGTAATGAATTAATGGTTAAGAGCTGTAAGTAGATTAAAGTAATGCTACATGGTTATAAAAAAAAAGTTAACTGCAAACAATAAATACATGGTTGAAATAGTACAATAGTAAACTAAAAGTAGTTTATAGTTGAAACTCTTGAGATGGATTGCTAAAAGCAGTAAATAAATGGGTGAAACAGTACGCTAAAAGTAATAAATAAATTGTTGTTCATTTTGATAAAAGTAATGGATTAAAGGTTAAAATAGTTAGCTCAGGGTACGTGTAATTGATACTGTTGAAATCGTTAGTGAAAAGTAACAGATGAACGGTTGAAATCAATAGGAAAATTAATAGATTGACAACAGCTGACATTGTTAGCTAAATGTTGCCTAATGGATTAATGGTTGAAACACTTAGTTGGCTTTAAGTAATGCTACATATGGTTTGTTAAAAACAATACATAAATCAGTCCCTCCAGAAAATCATGATCTTGCGATTACAATAATAAACACAAATTCAACAAAAGTCCGCAATATTTGCGGGGGCTTGCAATTTTTCAAAAGACCTGCGATTTTTCCGCGTTTTTCTGCATTTTCCAGCCGACCAGAAGTCATCGCGCTTGAAACATCATTTGAAACGTCATCAGACGCATCATCAAATGCACTAATGGCATTGCAGTATGGAGAAACGCTATGGTACTGACATAAGAATCTGCACTGTTTAAATGTTTGCAATATGTGTTGAATGTATTAAAATGTAATGTTTGCAGAAGGTGTAGCTTACATGTTGTTTTACAGTCACATTGTGTGGTTTGAGAGCTACAATATTCACTCAGGATTTTTTGCAACATTATTGGAGTCCATGTTTTGAAACTAATTAAATAAAACTAAAGAAGAGAACTATAAAAAACATTTGCAGCTGTCTTGTAATCTTCAGTATGATTATTATAGCAAGTGATTACATGACTTATTTTTTTGGAGGCAGTCATTTAAAAAAAATTTTAAAAAATTCTCCTTTTGTCATTTGCCGCAATTTCCCGCAAAAAATCACATAAAACTGATTCAATTTTTAATCGCAATTTTTGTCAAAATTGGCCACAAATTCAAGGTTTTTTTGCCGCGAGATCCTGGAGGGTCTGATAAATGGTTAAAATAGTAAGCTAAAAGAAGGTCTAGTTGAACCTTTTGCAAAATTAATAGATTAACTGCTGAAATAGTGAGCTACAAGTAATCAAAAAATGGTTAAAATAGTTAAATCTATTTCAATCATATTAATTGCTTTAAGCTGTAGCTAAAAGTAAGTAAGGCCTAGTTGATACTGTTGAAATTCTTAGCAAAAAGTTACAGATAAATGGTTTAAATTGATAGCAAAAGTGCTAGCTAAAAGCAATAAGTAAACGGTTGGAACAGTTTGCTAAAAGTAATCAATAAATGGTTGAAATAGTTGTATAAAAGTAATGGATGAGTGGTTAAAATAGCTAGCTAAGTGTAGTTGATGTTGAAATTGTTGGCATAAAGTAACAGATAACTTGATTGAAAAATTAATAGATGAACAGTTTAAATAGTTCGCTAAAAGTAGATCTAGTTGATATATACATAAATATAAAGTACTGGATAATTAGTTGAAATTGTCATAAGGACTTTATAGCTGATTGGTTTATGTGGCCTGCCTCTCAGCCCTTGCTCACTTCCCCCAGGACATGCACCCTCCTGTCACTCCCCAAACCTGCCATTCTCAAACCATCCACTAGATGCTCTCACACTCTCTTGCCAGTCCTGGTCACCTGACGTCCCCTCCCACATACACACCTGTTTCCACTTCCTCTCATCAGCCCTGCAGTTTAAAACCAGCCCTTTTCCCCACAGTGTGTCACAGTTGCTGTGCTTCTCGCTGAAGCTTCCTAGTATCTGTATGTGGTTCTATTTACCTGTAACCTGCCTCCTGAGATTTGTTTGGACTTTGGATTTCCTGGCCTGTCCCTGATCCGATTGTTTGTCTGAGTGGGCTGCCTTCCCAGTTTTGACCCTGCCTGCCTCACAATTCCAGTACCTATCAGTAAGCCATAACACTTAACTGATCCTGTCTACCTGCTGTTGTCTGCGTTTTAGATCCTGTCCCTCGTTGCCTGTATTCACCAGCTGTGACAGAAATGTCCAGCTTCTGCTATTTTAAGAGGTAGCACAAACAGACCCAGCACTGACAGACTGATTTCATGAAAACATTGTAACAGTGTCCACTTTTATATAATTTATACTGATAGCCAGTTAAAAATCTCTTTAAATGAACACATTTGGAGCGTGAGATGTCGATGAGTTCATGTGAGGGCGAGAGCTCTGGGGGTGCACACACAAAAGGTTGGGAATTGTTATTTTAGAGAGTGCAATTACCTGGTTTTGGTGAGAAATAAACACACAAGTTTGCAATCTCCCCAAAATGGATTCAGCTTTCTGCAATGAAGCCCTTCAACTGGATAAGCTACCTAGATTTACAGCACCTACAGTAAAAGTTGCTCTCATCCCTTCGATGCTGCCGTGGCTGTTTTCCCAGATGATTGGGTGGGAGTAGCTCCGAGCAGGAAAATGTAGCATTTGAGGCCCACATCAATTTAAAAACTGCAATTCGAATGTCTTAACCCTCATGCGTTGCTGTGTGTGTGGTGTACACGTGTGTGTCTATGTGAATGTGTGTACCCCCTCTATCAGAGTTAGGCCACCAAGCTGCTGTGTTAGCTAAAATAGCAGCCGACCCTGCTGGCCTAAGCCTAAGTGACTCTGTAGCGATAAAGACAGAGTGGTTAGCAATGACACACTCAGGCGATGTAATTAACTTGTGTGTGTGTGTGTGTGTGTGTGTGTGTGCGTGCGTGCGTGCGTGCGCGCGCTACTGTTACTCCTGCTCTTCATCTTAACCAATCCAATACTGCAAACTCGACAGCAGATTCTTTCACACACACACTAATGAGAATTTTGTTGAATTAGTTTAAGGTTAAACTGATAAATTATTTTGTTTTAACTTCATCACTGTGCTCCTGCAGAGAGATCACCAGGGTTCAACACCGAGTGCGAATGTATCCATGTGCTGCATGTGCATCTGTTTATGCAGTGTGCTCAGATGTGTGTGTTTCTATATGTGTGTGTTTGAGAGAGAGAAAGATCTTCCTCGTTTTGATCCTGTCTTGACATGTCTGCTGCCGTATGACAGTTTACAGAGTGCCATGCTGTATCGCCTTTAGCACCACAAAACCTCATGCTGTGACAATGTGCCACCTGGCAAGTTGCCAGTGTGTGGTGTGTGTGTGTGTGTGTGTGTGTGTGTGTGTGTGTGTGTGTTAAAACAAAAGGCAGAGAGATAAAGAGAGGGTTTAATCTTAAAGCATGCTGCACTGCGATATATTTTTGTTAGAAATGTGTCTGGGTCTGAGACTGCATTTTTCACTTTTATCAATATTCAGCATGTATTGAGGTTTTCTTAAAGCTACAGTAGGTACGTTTTGTCATATTTGCTGAAACTCTCACTACATCCAAAAAGTAGTCCGAGACATAACATGAATATCAATCCATGTCAATTACTGCTAATGAACTTTGGTTAAACTACCTAACTAGACAGAACTGATAAAAAATGAATCAGTTCTCCGTTACTGCATTGCCTATTGCATGTTTCGGTGTACTGTTTGGCTGTAAAATGAGAGTTTGCTCCATCTGGTGGGAGGTGCTTCATTTTGGCACGACTGTTTTCAACATGGCAACGTGGAATTTATCACTTCCTTTTTTTCACATATTATCTGTCTCGTGTGCTGTTGTCTGGATGTAGTGACAATTCAAGAAAATATGGCAGATTTTTTATGGTTAGGATTTTGTTACATTTGTGATTAGTTTTGTAAAAGAGTTGCAGAATAAGTGATGTGATGTCTTCAAAATTGTAGCTGGTGCCCTGCTGCAGTGCATCCTTGTTGCAGTATGGATGGCCTTGTTGCAGTTCATCTCCTGGAAGCGTCTCAGAGGTCGAGCTGTCTGCCTTCAGCTGCTACGTTTCCAATCTTGTGAGTCTTTTTGTCTTGTTTTTGTTTGCAGACACACTCAATACATGTTTACAGCTGTTAAAATACATGAACTCGCGACTCTTATCATACTAATTTTAATTACTGTTTGCAGCACACATCTTGCCTAACCTGTGTATCTTAGTGGGAGGAAAATTGTAGCATTCCCTCTCCTGCTTCAAAGACTTCAGGGCATGCAGAGCATCATTAATTTCTAATTTTACATGAACTGTCAATACAGATAGGTATCTATGTGTATTCACAAGTGAATTTGATGCTTCTGAGTTGCACACTAGTTCAGCAAAAATAGATCCAACAGCACATAAACAGACCTAACAGGCATGGTTCTGCATTTAAGCAATGTTTCCACCTGTGTGTTGGTTGTGTAACTGCATGACTTTGCCATGACATGTTTGAAAAACTGCAAACTAAAGCCACAATTTCAGCCTGGAGAGGTCTTTAACTTGGACTGTTCCAGCTTGAATCTGAGTTGGCGTGTCATTAGATCCTTGTAGGACTGATGTCACAATGACATAATTTCATTAGCTGGAGGCAAAACAGCACTCACCACCACAGGGCTGTAGGCTACATAGGAGTCTTAAAATGTCATCTTGTTGTGTTATTGGGAGCCAGAATAGAAGGAGTCATGGCTCAAAACTTAAATTTTATCACATACCAGAAGCCACTGCCCGTCAACAAACACTAAGACAACTAGGGTTGAATGCGATAAGACGAAACGACTGGGCAGAGACGATCATTAAAAATTCTAATGTCATATTAGGTTAGGGAGAAAGAATTTCCTGTTGTAGGGATGAATAACATTATGTGTATTAAGAGTTATTATGTCCACCTAATCAGATATTGGGGGAGTATTAAAGCCATAGTTGGTAATCCTGTTCAGAAACACTTCTTGTTACTTGATACTGGGTGAAATGGTCCTTCCATCCTGAGAGTAGTCAATACATAATGTGTTCAGAAAAAGGAATGAAAAAATCTGACCTCTGTGGCAGCTGCAGGCCTGTAAAAACTCTGACCAATCCCTGCCATTCGGTGCGAATGGAAAGAACCAATCAGATGTCTTCATGTCTCGTATTGCCTGAGCCCCCCTCCGTCCCTCCCTCCCTCCTCCCTGTGTACACTCATCACATGTCACCTTTGCCGGAAATATTCAGCACACTCAGCAGAAATACCGAGTTAGCAGGAGTTTGCTGCACAATGGCAGAGAAAATGCAGCCAAAAGTATCACTTCCAGTGTTACTTGTAATGGCTTGCCCCACTAAACAGGCTGAGAAAAGAAAGTCAGAAGCAGAAAAGGCTGCGACGAAGTCAGCTGAGGGAGCTGAAGGGCCTGAAAAGTGATGCAGAGGTTGCTGTCTTTCTGTTGGACAGGTAATTATTTGTTTGCTTTGGGGGGATTTGGGGGGATATTTTACTCGGCTCTCTTCTGCTCTGCTGACTGCAGGATGCGTGTTCAGGCATGTCTGGGCTCGTGGCTTTGGACGGAGCACTGACGGGAGGGGGGGCAGGTTGCGGAGCTTAGAGGAGGTGCCGCTTTCAAATCTTGCTAGCTCTCCAACATTACCAACTATAGCTTTAAGAAGAATATTGGATTTCTCTGTAACGCTATCTGTTTAGCGCATTAGCTAATGTTAGCTTCGATAGCAAAACAAACCAGAGGAAACCGGTCAAGTGTCGTCCTCCTTTGTAAAACTGGCATAGTAACCAGTCACAAAGCTTCCTGTGACATCATCCATCCACTGAGTGAGAGCATACGGGTCGGCCAGTCTGGTCCTGTTGGTTAGTGTTTACTTATTCAAGTAACACTCGCGGTCCCAGAGAGTGAGTGACCTGACATGGTGCGTTCGTAAATTCAGTCTGACGCTCTACACTAAAATGAGAGCCCTGCTGGTCGAAGAAATGGAGTGTTATATTTCTATATGAATTAACAAACTGCTCCGTCTCCCCAGACAGAGTGCCTAGGGTGCGCTCTGCCACTCCAAGAGTGTGGCACTCTGGATAGCTGAACAGTACACTCCGACAGCGCTCCGAATTTATGAACAGTCCAGTTCGTGCCAGAGTGCACTCAGGCACTCAGAATGAGTATTTCTGAATGCACCCTATTCAAAGAGTCTCGTATCATCTTCCTTTAGTGTCTAAAACAAGCCAACAGAACTCGCTAGCTAGCACTAACTAATGTCCGTGGAGAATTGTTTTGCCTCCAGCTAAGCCCCGCCCACCAAAAAACATCATACTGTTTACTAACAGTAAAAGGGTCTTAACTGTACATGTTTGTCCTGAATGCACCCACACCAACCTAACTTCTCCACACTCACACACACTTGTACACATTTGTAGTGAAATACTTCTGTGGACCGTCATTGGCAAAATTTCTAACCTTCCACCCTGAAGTGTAACCAAGAAAAAGTAACAGACAAAATGTCCTCGCTGTCAAAGTCAAAAGCTTAAACTGATTGTCAGAGATTGAGCACACACTCGCTCCAAGCCTCATCAGCTTTGAATAAAAGCTGCTCGCTTTCATGAAACTCATAAGCACTGAAACAGATGCAGAGCCAAATTGTACAAAATTGAAAAAACCCTGGACTGATTACAAAGAGACTCCAGAGACGAGCATGTTTTATTTGGATTACTTTTAGATATACATGCTGGTGAGGCTGAAAAGTGAACATGAAAGAGACAAAAATACAAACCCAGTGCAATCGGTGGTAAAATCTGCTCCCTGATAATACTGTTGAGAGTAATGCTGAATGAAATGTTCCCTATGTAGTCATCCCACACAGGGTGAGTCTTAGATTATTTGTTATCATCAGTTAATGACATTTTCCCCCTCAGTTATTCAGAGAAATGTCTGTCTTCCCGCCAAGGCTGGAACAACGCAGATTAGTCAGGCCAAAGCAGGTGAGGAGGTCTGTGCTGTGCTTATTTGATCTGAGCTGTGTTAGACGGTTGGCCGCTTTAGTTTTCCCACGGGGATACATCACAGGGTTGGACTGGCCCGTGCAGAACAGGGTTGTTTGCACGGAGACAAACATGCAAGCAGAAATACAAATCCAACAGCTGTTGAAAACAAACGCACACAAACTGCTGTTTGACTGCCGGTATTTGTGTTTTACTCCGGATGTTTTAACAGCCAGTTTGCTTTTCTACCGAGTTGCTGGAGCCATTAAAGGGCGGCGAGCAGCTTCCTCAGACAGCTTGTGGTTATCGAGTGAACACCCCCTCACTTTTTCCCACTCCCACTGGACCACTGTGAAGAAAAGGTTGACTAAAGAGGATTAATCTACAGCAGCCTTCAAAGGGCTGAGCTACACTGTTCTCTCTGTACTTTGGGATGACTTGTTGCGTCCATACTGCAGACCACCTTGACTGTCAGGTACCAGACTGCTCCAGTATGGGCAAGACAGTAAGCAAGTTTGATTGCACTCAAATACTTAAAGGAAATAACACACTAAAAGGCCCACAGATGTTTCTTCAACAAGGCCAGACAGAATTCATAATAATAAGATGGTTAATAAAAGAGTATAAATCCATCTTCAGTCTTTCAACCAGCAGAGCTTGTACGCCCTGAGGGCTTTGAGTGAGAGCATCTCAAACAAAAGCAGACTGAAGGATAAATGAGAAACAAGGTTTGTCTGTCAAGTCCTGTAGGTATATGTATTTTTTTAAACAGTAAAAAGGGCATTTTAAAAATGAAAGAATATGTGTATGGCTTATTGTGAAGTAAGCCACACATTTGGTTTAAATCCAAAAGCCAAAATGGAAATTTTAATCACATTAAGTAATCCCTTTTTGTAGTCACAATGTCAATATTTTTTAAATATATTGTTAATACTTTTAATTAAAATGAAGAATAAAGGTGTTTTTCGTCTCAGCTGGCTGGAGGGGTGTGCCAGTGTCTGTTTCACAGCAGCTGACAGGGTGCCAGAGTGCCAGTGTTACACTGGGAATGAGAGACAAAAGCGCCTTGCTGTTCCTTATAAAAAGATATGTTCCCGGTAGGGAGAACAGAGTTGTCTTACCTTTGAACCAACAGCAGAGGTAGTAACAGCGCTGGATTGACAGCCGGCAGGATGGGACCATGGACAGGACAAGTGTGTTGATGATGAGTTCTGTGTGCGACCCATCACGAGAGATTTTAATAGCAATTTGTAGCAGTTAGCGCCTAACTCAAAGAAGGAGAACAGCAGCTGAAAATGTCCACAAATTGGGAAAAAAATGAGGCCTGTGAGCTCCTTACTCTTTGACCAGATGACGACATCAACCGCCATATGACAGGGAAGATAAATGATTGTTACATGTTATGCCATTGTTATTGAAAGCGCTGCTGACGCTTATGTAATAGCCTATGTTACACTAGAGGCTGACACTGTTGTGTTACACGTCGAGCCCATCATGCCTCGTTTGCTTCTGGGATGCCAGCCTGCTGTTTTAAACAAAGAAGTATAAATAGACCTGGACACAGCACTGAAGGCAGGGCCTTGTTCATTCCTATAAAAGTTGCTTAGTAGCACATGAAACCAGAATGGTTCAACTACGGCGTATTAATTTACCCAGGTGATCGGCACTGCTTCCGCATTGTGAGTCCCATAGAGCAGATGCACTAGAGACTTACAGTTGCTAAGCTTGGCCAAGCTTACCTTCCTCTGGCCGAGCCAGAGACTTTATAAATGGTATTGGACCAAATTGTTAAAACGAGTCATTTCGAGGGGATGTGACGCTCAAAACAATGTATCTATTGATTTACAAACGTCTCTTAAACAATGGAAGTCTATGGCCATAACAAAAATTGTTGTCAAAGCCTGGCACACTGGCAAGATGCCACAGTTGTTGGGGTATGTGCAAAAATCCACAGGTGGTGTAAAGACGGGACCTCATAGCATGAGCTCTTCAGCCCACACCTTTTTCGAGCCAAGCCTCCAGGGATGGCTGGGAGGAATTCCCCGAGGAGAAACTGAACAGCTAAATGGACTATGTTAGACAATTTTGAAACTAAAACCTTGGTGTGCAATGTTAGGAAGCTAGCATGTGACTGACTTTTGTGTCCCCCTCAGTATAATTTATGATCAAGGCCTGGGCTTGGCTATGTTACCACACAGGTAATGTTAGATAAACCTTGTTTCCCATTACCAGCTCTGTAAACTTGACATCTGCTTCTCCTCAGATAATCCTCATTTAGTTGTAGCGATATGAAAAGCCACACCTTGCAAGTTGACTGGATTGGCTCCTTAGATTTGTGACATAACAAACCCTTGAAGTCAGAATCCGTGTTATTGAGACTTTCATTGGTGTACTGTAGTCCCAAACGGAAATGCTCAGTCATGGCATTGGCTGGTTATTTTGCCCATGTCTTGTAGCATATAAAATGATGTCTGACATGATTTTTCATCAGAGGGAGTCTTTAATGTGCTGCAGCTGATCAGCTAATGAGCTATCGAGCCTGCAACTGATGTCAGGAATTCCCCTTTATTTAGTGCCATGTTTAACAAGCTGAGTTGGACAAGATGTGTGTTCATGTTTTTAAGTTAGATAGGAAGGAGAATTTAGCAGAAATGCAAGGGGCTCTTGTGTTGTTTAGCAGCATTTGATTTATTTATTTATTTTTTTTAGCTGGGTTTTAAATAAACAAGTGCAAGTGAAAAGATGTTTTCCTCATAGGAGTAGCTACTGTGTATATATATCTGGACACATTATATAAAACAATTGTTGCTCTTTACACACTGAGTCACTGTCTCACTGTCCCAGAGATGTGTAATGCACACACACAGTGACCTGGCCTTCAAGACTTCAAATAACACTGCTGAGTCCCAGTAGCTCCGCTCCATCAAGTATTTATGCTCTTTTCTCACCGTGCTTCCGTCCCGCCCCTCTTTCTCTTTTCTGTCCTTTTTCTTGGTCTGTCTCTAGTGGTTTTGTGAATCACACAGCCTTAGTAGGGCTTGTTACTCAAGCTTACTTGTTAGCAGTGATGATTAATCTCTATTTGAATTTCAGAGGAGGTCTAAACTGCCGCATTTCATGGAAGTGGTGTTTTGGGGGATTGGCAGGGATTTCAAGATTGTTCAGAGCGATGTGACAGAGGAAGCCTCGAGCTTCGGGGTGATAAGAACACTGAGAGTTGAAGGAAAGAGTTTTATAATTATTTTGAACATGTTGGTTATTTGTGGATAACTGTATTTCAGTTCAGATCAATTAGATTGGCACACTTCAATTAGATTTAGTAGCCAGACGTGGCAAGAGTAAAATGGAGCACAAGTGACCTGCTAAATGGTCAGTGTGGCTCAGCACGTATTAGCCCAGTGGCCCGGGTTCATAGTGTGTTTGTCCTTGTGCTGGAGTCAGCTATTTAAAGTTCCTGCCTCCTCTTCTGTCTACGACGGACGACACACTCAACTCCGTTTAGAGCCCAAGGTCACTGACCGTTTTCCTTCAGCCCACTCTTTCAGAAAATAAAACATAAAAATAAAGGACCTTGAGGTACTTCAGAGGCCGACAAAAAAGAAGTTCATTCACTTTAAAAAAAGGGCCAGTCTTTTATGTTTTTCTTCCCTGAAGAGTCTTGAAACCGCAGGGCTCGCCAAAGTGGAGCAGTCCGTTTCTGCAAATTGTAGACCTAATTAAATTCAGATTCAACTCTTTGTTTAATGGCTTTGAGTCCTAGTTTCTCTGGTTGAACACTTAGACTGTTAAAAAAAAGAAGTGGACGTTGCTGAAAAGCCAATGAAAGTGCCATAAACCTGCAGTCTTTCTAATGGCCAGCAGGGGCAAACATACTGGTGCAAAAAGAAGTCCATTAGTAGAGACGTCTATGAACAAATGACCGTACTTGATTTATTTGTCAGTCAACATTTTCCTAATGAGATTATGGTCTGAATTGCTAGTTTCAAGTCATCTTCAATGCAACATGATGTTCATTTGAAAAATGTAAAATAGATGATAAAGCATGCTCTTCCTTTTGTGCAGTAAAATGGTTGGCGGGTGCCGTTCAATAGAATGAAAATGGTTCCCACATGAAACTGCTCACAACAAGTTCTGGGCATTATCTCAAGTAAAGGCCTTTGCACATTGAGTCTGTTTTCTTCAGATGTTTTTTTTTAATCCAGCATCCGAAAAAAATGAAACCTTGCTCACTGATTGCGATGCATTTCATTGTTCTCCTCATTATGAAAATTCGCAATACTTGACCAAATGATAGATTTTCCCCTGGAGTTAACTTTCTGGCTGTCACCAGTCTCTCCCTGTCTTTCATTCAGCATCGCAGCTGCATGAAGGGGCGGAGCTGTTCTCCCCTCTTCCTCCTTCCTCCACATTCTGTGTGCAGTCCACAACCTCCTCTCCATCATCATTCACCTGAGTATTACTACCTGACCTGTTGAAAGTAAGCTGCCTGAGTTATGAAATGTTTCCGTGCGCCCCGTTCCTCTGTCTTGTTGGGGCTGTGTCCCATAGCCACATTTTCTTCACTGATTCTTGGTCAAACGTCTCTAAAGGCTCTGATGGATGCAAAAAAAAAAAAAAGTCGAACCTGTTGCGAAAATTTTTGTGGTTGAAAGTGACGGATTGATGGATGAAAGTTTCAGATGCAGTGTGCAAACGTGATTGACACAAGGTGAAGTCGTTTTTTTTTTTTTTTTTTGACGTGCGACAATTTTAAACGAAGAGAAAGGGTTCACTGTGCAAAGGCCTTAACCAGGTCATGATTTCTGGAAAGAGACATTGCTGTTGAGTTTTTCAAATGTGTTTTGGGTGTTTTGACCACCACAAGCTGAGTGCCATCCAGTTCCATTATGTTCGAGAGAAGGCAGACATCTCTACGGATATCTCCAACACTCCAAGACACACACCAAACAATCTAGATTGATAAATAGCACTACAGGTAAGAGGAAAAGTATGTAGGCTATTTTTGATTTTGTGGTGAGCTGTCCCTTTAAATAACCGTTACTTAAATCATTATGTCCTAAAACTACTTAACCTAGCTAACAGCTGAAGCCCTTCATGTGAACAGACCCGAGACTTATTGTGCTTGCTAAACTACACTGTAGAGTTATTGTTGGGTGTTTGCAATTTACAAAGGCAGTCTTATCTTAAGCCAAGATTTTCCCACATATGGTGTTTAATCTAGCTTCCACACATGACTTCTCGCATGGTTTGCCTCACAAATTTTCTCCATTTTGCATCAACGATGATAAGCATGACTAATTGAGGACATGCTAATAAGACTGGCAAGGAGGTAACGATATAGAAAATGCTGGATAAAAGTCAAATAAATGAAAAGTTTTCCTGTACTTCCCATTTTGCTGACATTGCATAAATACAGCAACAGCTCACACTTTTTAAATCAGTGACAAAAATATGGCAACGATTCAAGCGTCTGAAAGCAGGCTTGGTAAGATTGTCAGTGAAGTCAGCCAGTAATTGCCTTTAGCAGCCATACCATTAAAGCCATATTTTCTATTGCCCAAGTTAGGTTTGATTTGTTGAATTGGTTCCACATCAGTTATTTCTTTTGTATATAGGAATGGTCTGTCACGCTGACTCACTTGAACTGAAACTGCCAAAATTGTATTTTTTATTGTGATACTCATTTTAAAATGCAACTTTGTTGAATATTTGGAGATATGTGTTATTACTTTTACTTTTAAACCCCTCCCTTGTCAATTTTGGATTAAGTCCAGAAGCAAAAGGAAATCTGTCCTCCACTGTGATGACAGGTGTAACGATATAAATATAAAACAGACTGGAAGGGAGTGCATTCGCTTCAGAATACAGCCACACTAATTTGGATTGAGAAGGAGGCTGCAATGTCAAAATAAATCCTTTGTGATACCTTGTTGGTACAGTACGTCTCTTCCACTTTATTACAGTGGAACAAGCTTTTCTCAGAAAAATCTGGCATCAGAGGATAAAACCACAGGACTTGTTGTGAGTGTGAGGCAGCTGCGTGACTGCTGTGTAGTGCAATCATTCTGGAACTGTTGAGCTAATTGAAGTGCTGCATCTACCTTGACACTGTTGAGCTAATTGAAGTGATGCATCTTGCTGACATTTGATTTCTCAGCAGATTGCATACATTTCCAATGCTAATCTCCCTATTTGACAGCTGCTCTGAGGCCTCGAATTAGTTTGTTTGAAAGGACTATTGTGAGTCTGTTTTAATCCTGTCTTGTCTGTCAGTTTGCTAAAATGATATTTGTTGATGTAGGTCCTCCAGTAAATCACTTTTTAACCATGCTAGGCATGTGGCTCTGTGGATGGCAATGTCGATCTGTTGGTCAGACAATCCATCACTTTGGTCCAGACTGAAATGTCTCACCAACTGCTGAATGCATTACCATGAAATCTGTCCAATAGTTTGGTTTAGCACCAAGTGACATTCCCATCAGCCTCAGCTTTAAGGCCTTTATGTACCGGGGGCATGACAAAAAACAACAACACAAATATGTGAACAAAAACCATCGACTTCAAGATGAGCAAACTGGAAGTACTAAAATGCTCCATTCTGAGAGCTTTGTGTTTTTAATAACCAAATGGTACAGTTTGTCCCAGAGTGCTCACCAGCACCAGTGAGTATTTACGAAAGCACCCGTGGTAAACAGTATACCTGCTTTACGTTAGCATGTTAGGGTCGTTACTGTGAGCATATTAGCATGTTGACGTTAGCAATTAGCTAGCGCCACTATACAGCCTCACAGAGCTGCTGGCATGGCTGTAGACTTGGAGTGTGTCTCAAATTGCATACTTCAGTCAGTACACTTCGTTGTAGTACACTTTGTACACTACGTACTTCTGCTCATTTCAGTGGGGTAGTGCTGTCTCAAATTGCACACCGCTGTTTTGCACTTACTGGAAGTGATGCCTTACTGGGTTTTTTTAACCACCTATTCTTCGTCTTCTTTTTAGACAGCAACAACCCTAGCTAGTTACTAACTAGGTTGCTTTGTTAGCTATCAATCTTAGGTAAGCACTTGAGTTAATGTTAGTGGTATCAAATCATTTTAGACCTGACAAACATTACTAAGGGCTTCTATTCAACCATGGTATTTGAATTTCGTGCAAAAACGTGTATATCTCAAATCTGTATAACACGGTGGTGTTCTTTGTAGCCAGCTCAGGCTCCTTGTTGTCCCAGCTGCCATATCAAAAGTTGAAAAGTTTGTGACATTTGTGAGGCTACTGTTACATCACAAAGATGGCGACCATCGAGGGTGAGAAGTATCCATCATTCCACACTTAAATGTTGTGTTGTGTACGCTGCATTTTCTCGTACTTTTCAGTCTGAACGCACATGGTGCACTTGGGCTCTCAAAATATGTTTAGTACAGAAGTATATGATTTTAGTCACACTGTTGGTCTAGTTTCTAAACTGTTCTCTTCTTCTCTGACACTTTGTCATCCACTTTTGCCTTTCACAGTCCTCGTCTTTACGTCAGCAGACCACAGGTGTCCATAGGCAGTAGCACGGTGGCCCTGAAACACCTTCATTCTCATACATTAATTCTGTTTTTCCAGGTACAGCTCCCACTAGACAATTAATCAGCAGCTGCTTAAGCTAGCAGCCAACTGTGCATGCATTGTTTTGAAGCAAAGAGCTTAGTAAGTTGTGACAAAAGAGCACTAATTCAAATGTGTACTTTCCAATAATGATGTTTTCAAATGAAATGGAATGTGGGTTTCATAGACTGAATTGATTGGCTTCTCAAGTGTGAAAGCTTTGTGTTTGAAAGCAGTCATGTCTGGCTAATTAGCGAGGACTAATGTGTTTTTCATCTTTCTCCCGAAGCTTTCTCTGCTTGGCGCACCACTTCTAAATGAAAACAAAATGGAGTTGTTGAGGTTATATCTTGCTCCCACCTGGCTGTCGGCGGAGACGCTGGGCAGCAGCTGTTATAGTTACATAAGATTAACCTGTAAAACAACATCTGATAGACGGGAGGAATCAAAGCACATTTGGGGCCAGACACACGTGCAGAAACACATGATGACTGCACATGTAGTTGTCTGCATCCTTGTAGTATACACTGCTCATACACAACACACACATTACATAACTATACACCCTTCTCTCTATATTCACCTTCCTGTTACATCCTCTGTAGAACAGGTGGGCATCAAGATGACCATGTAAAGGCTGGTGTGGAGGCGACTTGAGCTATTTATAACCACTCTGTCTGTCTGTCCTTGAACCGAATGCATGGGCAGTGGTTCTTTGTAATTCATTTTGCATTGAGTGTAAATGTTGCCTTCTCTGTCCTCCTGTATACACTTTATCCGGAACATGAATCGTTCTTCCATCTTAACTTTCTGTTCAGTGATTCTCCTTTTTGATTTAGTTGTGGTGCTGTCCAAGGATCTGCAAAGATCAAACAAGTGTTTGAATATATTGAGTCTTCAAACCAAACAACAACAAACAAAACAAACCAAACAAAAGTGCAAAAGCCATTCAAGTTGGAATTCCAAGATCAAAACTCTGGCAAGATCCAACGAGCCTGAACCTGAACCACCCAAGAAGATTGACATTTTCATCACTGATTTTACTTCATGTAGTGTTTGTGTCGTGAAATATGCTGTAACATTGTAGCTGCCATTTACATTCAGTTGATATGTGCTTGATAGAAGTTTGTGTGAGCATCTTCTTCGTCGTACGTTATTTTAAGGCACAGAGATGAGCAAGACAGTTGACTTATTTTATATGCTGTTTCTCTTTGCTAATTGCGCTTTGGTATTTGATGTAGGTCCTCTGTTGTGAAGCTCAGACACTTGCTGTACAGACAAACGTTTTCTGTTGGTGTCCATGTCTTCTTGAGCACATGCACTGGGACACATTTAGATCCAAATTTGGGATTACCAAGTCGGAATTCTTGACTTCTGACTTGCAGTAGATTGCAGCAAGTGCTCCATAGACCAGTGGTTCGGTCCATAAGTGGGGCGCAGGTCCAGTCTAAATAGACAACACATAACTCGAGAACTTGTCGAGTTTGTAAAAAACACACTTTATTTTGAAGTACAATGAATTTTCCGCACAGAGCTTTTATTTTGAAGTGCCGAATGAATAATGGATAGCTACTTGACAGAGACTGCAAACTAGCTTGGCCAAATGCAAGTATGATGCTTAATATATTAAAATGTGTGGAACTTGACCTAATGACTAAGGAGAAATCTGGACCCTGTAGCTGGACCAGATGGGAACCACCGCCATGGACAATGAATTGGTGAAGATGTTACAGATGAACCCAGAGGAATGTTCTGAGTATAAAGGTCTATATACATGACAATAGAATAAAGCTCATTTAAGTATAAAAAGGAATATAAAAATTTTGTGGGTGCACAAAATCAGGCTGCCATTTGTGGTATATGACATCAGGAGTTTGAGACTTACCTCTCTGGTGTCTGGCTTTGAGAGAGAGAGCAGCTCATGTTCACAAATATTGTTTAAACTTTCCCAAACCAATGAAATAACATTAGAATTCTTATCTTAGGTGGTGTCAACAACACAGAGGGCACATATTTGAGGCAGTGTAATTATTTGGGGTGGCATTGTGTCGTTGTACTTAATGTTTTACAGAGGCGAACTTTTCCAACCTCAAATACTCTGTGGCCTCTCTCCTGTCGGGCTATTTAAGGGGTCAGCTCACCCAAATTACTGCTAAAATGACTTATTTTCTCACTAACCTCTTGTGGCATCTATCCATCCTGATGCTTAAGGGGTTTTTGTCCAGGTTTTGTGGGTGAGAGGAATTTCATTGGCAATGCTTACAGCATTCAAAGAAAAAACATTTAAAATACAGCATCTCCTTTCAGATTCAGATCCCAGTGCAATGGAGCTGAATATATACATCAAAGAATGAAACCCTAAATGGCGAGCTAGCCAGAGCCTTACCCTGTAACCTTATGTATCTTAACTATACACTCTGTACATTTTATAGTGATTCTATGTTGATGCAGCTGCTTTAAGCAGGATTTATACTTGTGCATCAACTCTATGCAGACCCTGCACACGTAGCCTACGCTGTTGTGAGCATCTATACTTGTGCAGTGGTGTGTCTGTGTCACTCTGCAGTTACACCTCTAAATCACAAGTCGGCGTCAGGGATTCTATGAAGTGCTGTAAAGTTGAGTTGATTTAAACACACATTAAACATGGCTTAATAGCGACAAACACAAGCACACAAATCAGCTTCACTATAACTTGCAGGATTCACAGACAAAGCACTTGTCTTTATCTGGACACATTTTCCCCACAAATACAATATGCTAATGTTTTTAGCACAAGCCTATGGCATTTTACATTGTATAAATTAGCTTAGCAACTAGCAGACATTTCCTCTACTCATATGAAGCCATGATAAATCACACACAAGACTTAAAATGCTATTTTGTGGAGGCTTTACTGTCTTCACAATTTATTGTTTCTCATCTGTGAAATTAAAGTAAATAAAAGCTTCATGTCCACTGAGGGAAATGTTTTCAGCTTACAAAAACAGAGGTCTGCGTCACTGAGACGTGTAGTTACATTTCTGGGGAGGTGCACATCAGGCTATGGCGCACAGCCTACACCGTAGGTTCGGCATCAATTTGACGTAGAGGTATAAATCCCGCTTTACTCTTACTGCACATATCACTGTAAGTTCACTTTTATGACTACGGGTGTGCTGTATGATAGGCAGTATGCAATTTGGTGGCAGTCTGTACATTTACTGTAGGTACTCTGTGTGTCTGTGTGTTAGTGTATGTGGACTCATAGCCTGTATGTACTGTATGTATGCACTATGTAATTTTATATTTTCTCAACAGCAGATACTGTACACATGGTATTAACGTGCATCTTTGGAGTCTTGGTTGTCATTTACACTTGCATTTAGCATTGTCCACTTGTGATGAGATCGACTAAAATGCTTTTTAATACCAGGAAATAACTGGCTATTACTTATCTTAAATAACCAATTTTCCATCTCTGCTATCGGTGAATCAGACTCATGCTCAATAGTGGCTTTTACTACCAACATTAACGCCCCACTACCCTACCTGCCTTCAATAGCTATTATTACCAATATCCAAGGTCATTTATTGCTTTCTAAGCCTTTGATAGCAACAGTAATGCTGAGATTCAAGGGATTAAGTGTGGCTAAGTACAGCAATGCAGTCACCTTTGCCAAGAACTAAGGCAAATTAATTTAGAGCATCTACCACTGATATTGGGCACATGATTATCTACATCTAAAAGAAAATAATGAATTCAGACTCTTCAAACAATATTTTCTGTCCAAAACCATTGGACACGTGGTCCCTACTTTAATTGCTTTACCACACTTTAGAAATGTCAGCAAGTATGGTGCGCTAATGAAACCTTGTGCTGTTGAATGAGTTTCTTTTTTTCTTTATCTGAGCATTAAACATGTCTGACAGTCAGCAGTCTGGCTGTCTGGCTTTGATGAGACCGGCTGGGTAATCCTCAGAGGGGTTTCCCTTCATGTCAGGTCACTGCAGGAGGGGAAAGGTAAGAACAGGGCTGGGACGGGCAAATGCAAAAGATGGACATGGCATGAGAGAAGACTTCAGATTTGCCTATTGGGGATTCAACTCACAGGCCACATCAGTGTCAGGAGGGGTTTGCTCAGAGAAATACACTTTTACAACTTTTGCAGGTCAAGTAAAATAAAGGTGACTGAATTGTCAATGTATTTACGCAGAAGGCTTGAATCGCACTCCCAAGGCGTCAAAATGCACTGCCTGGGCAGCGTCATCATTAACGCATTCTCACACAACCTCGCCACATATTGATGCTTGGTCATGACCCTTTCAAGTCCAGATACAAGATGAAAGGTACCCTGTGTTGGTTGTTGATGTTCTGGGACACCATGTCAGGTTCTGCCTGTTACATGCATTGTCTTTTTTCAAAATACACTTCAGTTTTCACAGGAAATTTACCGTTTACATACAGTTTCTTTCAAAATAAACGCACTACGTCAGTACAACAATGAGAAGTGATGTTTTTTTGCCTCCAACAACTAATGCAAGTGGTTAGGTTTAGGAAAAAAGAACAGGGTTTGGCTTTAGAATCCTACGGGATGTGAACTCCATTCTCTCAGGTGAAACTCTGTGTTTGTTGGACCCATCCACCACCCCTCCCGCCTGCCCTACTCGGGCTTTCGCCACCTTAACTTTAGTTCTTGTCCGGGTGCATTTACCCCCTGCGCCGCAGAGTCCCGCTGAACTATAACAGCAATTGGCTGATGTTAAAGTACTGTATGGCTTTCTCCATCAGTGTCTGCAACTCAAGTCACAGCCCAAGCGCCAGATTTTGACGAGTTAAGAGTGAGACCGGGTTGTCATTATAGTGATGCACCTGGGGCACCCTTTAGCGTCTAAATGAGACGCACCAGGCTTTCAATCAAATACAATCTAAACCCATCCATTCATTAGACTTCAGAGTAACAGATGTTGTATAAAGAGTGTGAAAGTCCGCTTACGGTGGGCAGGAGGGGAGGTGGGTTGCATTTTGACCCAGGAGACCAGTTTCCTACTTGAACCTGAAATTCAACACTTAGTTTGTTTGTCACGTCAGGCGTTAGTCACCGAAGTCGTTAGTCAGTTGTTAGTCAAGAGAGCCGACGCATGATGAACGTCAACCATGATCGTTTGTTGCCTAAACCTAACTGCCAACCCCTTCTACATCCAGACACAATGCAGAAGACGTCACTATAAAGACAGCGGGGCATCTCCCCAGGCATCAAAATATGAAGAGTAGGGATGGGATCATGTTATTATCGGGCAGCTCAGTAGGAAAAATTAAGGGCCAGAACAGATAACAAAACTTTTTCCATGCCTTTCTCAGCCAGATTTTTTTGATTCGAGACAAAAACTCTGAAGTCAGGACAAGTCCTCTAATTCAAGCAGTTTAGAGACATGTCTTCACCTCATCCTCAGCTGTCCCAGAAGCTACCAAAATTTACCAGCCAAAAATTGTATGCTCTTGCAGTTAAGGCAACTTGAAAACAAGTCAAAGATGAGAAAAGAGCAATGTCCAATTCAGTATGAGCTTTTGATGATATTTAGTCGTGATTTTTTTGTAATTCTTCCAAAGTTTTTAGTCTAATATTTATTTGTTACATTGCTCTCCAAATAATTGTAGTGTGCTCACTGAATGCCGGGTGTTATTGATCTTTCTGTTAATAAAAAGTCACACCGTTTTTCTCAACCACAACTTTCACTGTGGCTTGTGTGTATCCATCTGCTCTTTTGTTCGATACCAAAGCCCTTATTAAACTGCCGCAATCTTTCTGAAATGTAATATAACGATAATTGAATCCACTCCTAGATTCCTTCATACCAGATGCATAAACCTGTAACTAAGATGTGTCGATTCCAGACTAAAACTGTGTGTACACACAAAGACAGAAAAATGCACACATATTCTTTTTGTCGGATTTATAAAGCTGCATGTGCAACTTAGTTGCTTTAATAAATGTCAATCATTGCAGAGCCTCTTTTCTACCCCCACATTTATCCATAGATGGATGTTGAAAAGGTCAATAATTAATTCATAGCACTTGTCTTGAAACCGTCTTTCCAAAGTGCTTCACAATTCAGGATACAATTAAACAATCATTAACAGGGAGTTGATGGCTCGAATGTAAATAAAAATGATCAAATTCATCACTCATAAATAATACAGAATTAATTTTATTAATGCACCTTTGACATTTTACAGAACGCTGTGGAGAATAATACAATCTGTGAAATTGGCAAACAACCGAAAAACAATCTTACCCGTGTTAATTTATATTCTCATATCACCCAGAGCTATCTCAGCTGTGTATGTTTGGTCTGAGGTTCTGCGTGAGGTCTCATCGCACATTCTTACTTTATAAGTACTAGTTTATGTGTGGGAAAAGGCATGCATGTTTTTTTGTGTGTGTACATATTGTGTATACAGCTGGTCCCTGGTCTGAAATCAGTTAGTACACCATCATGTCAGCAGTTGGAGAATAATCTGGCTCAGAATAATGCCACCTTCTGCAGACAGACAGGGAGTTCTAGCCCCTGACGGGTCGTCCAGGAGGGCTGTCTGAGTACCTTTACACCCCAAGCAGGAAGTGGATCTGGTGCCATATTGCTAATTTGCGTCCAGCTTGGTGTAGATGATATTCTGGCTTTTGCTCGGGTGTTTTGTTGATAAGTACACAGCTCTTCAGGGTGCTAAATTCATGAGGAAGCCCCTCGATAGCTTGTTGACATGCCCAGAGAACTGCAGTTGCTCTCAGGGTCATCCCTATGTTTCCAGGGTTCTATGTTTCCCGGGTTCTATGTTTCCCGCTTGGTTGGGTGGGCAACATAGAACCCTTTTTGTGTAAGCGGGGAACATAGAAGCTTTTTTGTGTAAGCGGGGAACATAGAAGCTTTTTTGTGTAAGCGGGGAACATAGAAGCTTTTTTGCAGGGTTAAGTCGGGAACATAGAACCCGGGAAACACAGAACCCTGGAATAGATACGAAGTATCTATAGATATGCTCCCTTGCTTTCGCTAACTACTGTTTCCCTTTTGTTTTTCTGTCAGTTTGAGATACAACAAGCCTATATTACTTTCAGTGCTGAGGTGTAGCCTGCGTTTCCAATGTAAACAGGGCGGCTGCTGTTGCCATTTGCTGTCGTTGGAGTTGACAATGATTGACCTTTTTCAAAATGTGTCACGCCTCTGTGTGACCATGACAACCACAGGAACTACAACGCTCCTATATCTTGCCATGTGCGAGTCGTGCCCCGCTGTGGTACATTCAAATTTCATAAATCAACGTCGCCACGGTAACCTTTTGCTGTCTGAAAGCATCTCCATGCTTGATTGGATTACCACCAACACAAACATATCAGCACTCAGCACTCACAACAAAATGTAAACAACTTTTGTTCTTTGTTGTCAGAGATGCCATCTCGGTGCCACAGAGGCATCCTTAACGTCATTAGTAACACCTGTGTTTTTCAAAATGTCTGCGGTGATAAAGGCCCATTGTGAGTGAGAAATAAAAGCAGCAGAGAGAGCAAAGTAGACGTCGTGATTTTACTTTAACTAAGGTCTGTTTTTAGAAATAATCTGTGTTGGTGCAATGCAGCCTTAATCTTAAAGCCAGAGGTGGAGTTGGGGAAAGAGAGCCAAGTTGCTCTTTATTGAGAAAACTCTTTTAATGCGGCAGATTATCACAGGAACACCCTACATTAAGACATTTTGGGCAAAATATGTAGGAAGAGATGAGCAATGAGAGCTTTGCTAAGCCACTGCAAACAAAGAGTTTCATAACAGAAAGAAATATAGCATTTGAAAAAGTTGCTTCAAACTGTTTTCCTCATCCCAGAAATTAAATAGATTGATGGATAGATAATGTTGTTTTTTTATTTTCCCATGTGAAGATATTCTAATGCCTAGTCTATCAGATATCTGATGCGAATTGACTCATTCGTTGGCTGTTATGGGCCTTCAGTGTGAGGGTGGCTTTATTTTCACATCACATTGCCATAGATATATTATTTTGAGATACTGCGGTAAGGGTAATGCAGTATCTAGGGTGGGTCCATCTGCATTCTTCAGGGTTTTTGTTTTTTCTTAATCAAAATGCCCACTCAGCCCTGCAAAAAGCAGCAACATAGGTAACAGTGCTGATGTTGTCCTCTCCCTCACCCCCTTCCACAAGCAGTTCGCTCACAGTGAAGCATGCAGAGTGATAAAAAAGTGTTAATTTGAGCTTGGAGATGAAAGATGGTGCTATTCTATTATTAAACCTTTATTTAATCAGAAGACTCTTTGTGATTCAATGTAATATAAAAGTACATTTATACTGTATATTTCATCTTATGTTTATTAATACTATTCTTCATGCATTTATAGATCCATAGTCCGTTTATTACCTGCGGTAGATGGCGGTTAACACACTGCCAGTCACACAATAGGCAGCGATAGACCAGCAACTCCTCGTGTTCTGCAAGCCAAAATTACTGTTTTTGTCAAAGGAGTCTGGTGGCTCAGTACGGGGGCAGCTGCAAAATGTATTTTGGAGACCTAAGAAAAAGACCACCTACCAGTTTAAGTGTAAGCTATATTAAGATTTTTTTTTTTTTTTTTTTTCAAATTTCTTTATTCATTTTCTGCAGACAATACAAAAAGGTACATCCGTTTCAAATTACACCAGAGTGTCTGCTTTAGAATGAAAGAAAACCCTGAAATAAACCCCACCACCCCTCCCAACAACCCATGTCAGTTGGGGCCACAGCAAACATAATATGAGTTAAGTAACATACAGCATAAAATATTACAATAATAAGGAAATGAAAATAAACAAACTAATAAATAAAAATAAATAAATAAATATGAAAACACCTTCATCATACAGGTCTTCAAGTGCTCTGAGGCCCTTATCTGACCATATGCGGAAAGTAGGGTCGGAGCAGGAGGGGAGGAATGCATGGATGTTCAGAACTGGTGCAAGAATTGAAGGCCTATACAGGCCATGGTGCTTTATTAAGATTTTTATTGCTTTACCTTGCTGTCCAACAGCCCTCTCTGATGGGGATCTGAAGCCATTATATAGCGCTCTTCAATGCCACTAGACTCTGTTGACAAAAACAGTAATTTAACCTCACAGCACACTGGAGCTGCTGGTCCACAGCTGATTCCATTGTGAAGTTTGTTTGTGTTATTGTGCAATTTTTGGACTTTGAGAACTAATGTGGCGTCCACAGCAGTGCATTGCTTAGCTTAATGCTAGTTCTCCTGTCTGCTGCTGCAAACTCCATAAGATCTATAATACAATATATATACATTCTAATGCACAAGGAACACAACTGGAAAGAAGTTGAATGATACAAAAACCTAAAAAAAAAGGCAAAATGGAACTACCTTTAAAGTGAGGGACGGTCCAAAGAAAATTTATGGTAAGGCTGTGGAGGAGAATCTGTTCATATTAAAATTAAATACAACATTCAGTACCCTCCCTTGAACACATTCTCACTTCCAGTGGTACCTTCGATTAATGACCAAAACAGGCGTCCTTCAAACAAAACATTTTACTGGCCATTATGTTGCAGTTTTACAAAGAAAAAAAGGGTAAACAAACAGATTTCTGCATCTCAATTCATGTTCATGTCATTGCTATAACTAGAGACAATGTTCAACAGGTCATTTCCTTGCACTTCAAAATAAAAGCATTTCCTGTTTAAACTCGTAATACTGACAAATTACCATCAGCAAATAAACTATTTGTTTTCTCCCATATTTAATGTAAATACTGTAAATCAGGGCAGTAGTCACCACGACACGTCTCCCCCAATGATCAGATATGCCCAAAATGCCCCCCCCAATATATAACTGATACTGAAAAACAACAACAAAAAAAATTTGTTATTCTTATTCATTGCTATTCTATGGCAGCCTTGTAGCCCAGGTTCTGCTGTTTAATTTGATGTGCAACATCACTATATTCTTTGTGATCAGTGCATTGTTTCACACTATGTTTGTAAAGTCGTTCTCAAAGTCCGCCAGTTGGGGGACTCTCGGGTTTCCAACAATTTGGGCAACCCAATAATAGAAGACGAGTGCTCGTTCTTTGTCAAAATTCTTTGTCAAAATACGTTAAAATCACGTGTTTAACAGGGAATTATTAAAAATTTTCACAGGGGAGAAACCCCTAGACCTCCGGGTAAAAAATTGTTCCCACTTCAGGGCTAAAGCCTTGCTGTAAATAGTTTAGCCTTTTAACTATTAAAGCATGTTCAAACCAACAACATGAATTTCATTATTAAATTAATTTTAAAGTGAACAATTCACAGCAGTCAGCGGCCCTATGCGTCAAACTTTGATGCTATAGGAGCCGCTCCAGCATCGATTTTGGACACTCAGGGACAGTGTGTCAATTCGTGCCTGTTGCATGCATTGTGTTTTTGCCAATTAAACTTATGTATTCACAGGAAATGTAGAGTTTCCACATGTTAAATGCATACAGTCTCTTTGCAAAATACACTCAGATAAAAACAATGTTTTTAGGTTAACTTTAATAGGTTCAGGCAACAAAAGCACATAGTTAGGTTCGGAGAAAAACATCAGGGTTTGGCATAAAATAAGTACATTTGTTACTCCTGTAATGTAATGTCACGTGACATACATCACTAGTGTAGTATGCTACACATATTCCCACACTACGTTGTTAATAGAAAAACTTCTAGATTGAGTTTTGTTTCTGGGTGATAGTCCGGCGTTTGTTTGACCCTCCCACCCGCTGTATGTGGACTTTCTCGCTCTTTACACTACAATAGTTGCAAGGAGCCGCCTGTTGCGTCTCATATTTCTACTAAAAGGAGCCTCAGTGTGTCATATCTGACGCTGAAGACCACTGATTAAGCACCTGTATTTGACGAACTGGGACTGAGTATGAGTTGGTCATTTTCAAACAGTCCTTTAACATCACAGGCCTTTTTAAATAAGAGGGTAGTTACTGCTGCTTGAAACTATTGAGGGCAAAAATACAATCTTGATTCTGATGCATTTTATTTTATTTTGGCATTATACAGTGTATTTCTTCGAAAATATGTTCCCCGCCACATTGCAACCCAGAATAATAAACATGTTCTCCTGCATTTGTCTCCCCACAAATTCCCAGTTTCCCCAGTGTCTTCTCAAAACCTTTTTGTTTGCCATTTCCCCCTACAACATGACAGGATTTTGCCTGAAGTATGACTCCAACACTTTACACACTGGCTCGTCTATCATCCCTCTGTGTATCTGCACCAGATTTTGACACAGAAATATTTCTTATGAAACAGAGGAGAAAATTCTGAAGGCAAAAAAAAAAAAAAAAGGTTCTGTACAGAAACACTGTTGTAAATATGCAAGAATTAAACTCATGATAAAGTTTGTATTGTAACAAACTAGCAGACTTCACGGTATGTAAAATAAATCAGTACAAATGAGGCCACATGGATGAACAAACACAGACGTGCATTGTAAGCAGCAGGAGTCAATCTGCTCCAGGAAGAGAACCTCCAACATCCAACAACAGAGTTGAACATATACTATGAAGTCATGTGGAAGCCGTCTCCTCTGTTCTTGGTAGGGGGTCCCATGGATGTTGCATGAGGAATCACATCGGTGGATTAACATTTCACCGAGCTGTGTAAATTGTGGATGACTGGAGGGAGGAGAAGGTGGGAGCAGGGAGGAGATTGTGGGAGGAAGCTGGGCCGATTTCAACCCCACCGGCAGACTCCTGCCGAGACGCTGCCTGTTTCATTTCAGGCTCTAAACACTTGAGTCAGAGAGGAAAGAAAAAAATCAGCGGAAAAGAGAGGAAAAAGGGACAGATGAAGTGAGACTGAGAGAGTGGGAGAAATAAGAAGGAAGGCGGAGAAGGAAGGAATGCGGGCTTGAGGAGAAGATAACGTCGAGTGAGGATGGGGTGTGAGAGAGAGGTGGTTCAAGAGTAAGAGAGAGCAAAGGGTAACAAACAAGATTTCACAGCACTTCCTCTCCGCAAGTGTGCAGCACTCAACCCACCAGATTAACACTATTCATTTGTACCGTAGATTTTCACACTCCAGAGGCCGATTTGTTCAGGCACCCTGCTGGGGCGCACACGAGTTTGGGCAATCCATTTCCACATATTTAAAACTGTGGCTCCATCCGCTGCCTCGGTTAGCAGTCACTCACTCACTCTAAGATGGACGTTTTATTTCTTCTATTAAGAGATAACATGGGCGTTTTGAGCCTTGGCCATATTTACCTCCTCATTATACACCGTGTGTGAGGGTGTTGCTTTGGGTGCCTCTTGGATCATTTAGAGTCCAGTGATCCAATAAGTCCGTGCTGGAAGCATGTTTATATGGAGCTCACGCACAGCCATGAAAACATGAGCCCAGCAAACTAGACTTCACAGAGCATAGAAAATAGCACTGTGCAGTTGATTTTTTTTTTCATGGAAAGAAATCAAGCACATCTAGGCGAAGGGCTGCCAGATGTTTGACAGACCATGACAGTGTTTACAGTATAGACATATTAAGCATTTACCTGAAATGCAGTTTGTTCACGTGGTATTGATATGTCTAAGGGTTCAACCTATGAGTAAACATTTTGCATGTATTTGGGGGATTTTTACATGATTTAGAGGTAAAATTAGGCTGTAATTCACAAGAAAAAATAGCAAATAGAGTCATAATTTTAGTAATTATTTTTGTGGACATTTTGTGAGTCATTGGTCCCCTGGTTGCAACCAGTCCTTTATAATGATGAAATGTGAGTCATATGAAGTGAACATTTTTATAGTTCACCATACCTAACATACAGTTTTACTCGGACACTCTCCAGTATTTGTCATAAAGCATGTCAAAAGTGTATTCTAACTCCATTTATATTTTGCACTGTGCTTATAAACTGTTTTGGTAGCCATAAGTACCCAAAATACAAGGAAAAAATGTAGTCTAAATCTAATGTATGTTTTGTATCACACTCGTACATGACTTTAAAAGTATCCTGACAGCAGAGACACAAAGTACAGAAGAAATGTCAACCTACCTCCAGAAGCATTTTATATTTGTTTCAGGGAATCCTTAAAGGTTCTATATGTGACATTCAGAGCATTAGTATAGACCCTTTTAGGGCCAATGTCACAGTGATGTCATTTAATTAGCTGGAGGCAAAACACGACTCTCCACCACAGGGCTGTAGGCTACACGGGAGTCTTAAAATGTCATCTTGTTGTGTTATTGGCAGCCAGAATAGAAGGAGTCATGGCTCAAAACTTACATTTTATCACATACCAGCTGCCACTGCCTGTCAACAATGGTTAAATGTGGTAAGATAAAAGGACTGGACAGAGGTGATCATCAAAAATGCTGACATGTGTAGCGCACACTTCATATCAGGTTAGAGAAAAAGTATTTACTGTTGTAGGGATGAATAACGTTATGTGTATTAAGGGTTATCATGTCCACCTCATCAGAAACTGGGGAGGTATTAAGAGGAATATTGGATTTCTCCATAAGGCTAACCTTTTAGCACATTAGCAAACGTTAGCTTCGACAGCAAAATGAATTGGAGGAAACTTTTCAAGTGTCATCCTCCTTTGTAAGATTGGCACAGTAATCAACCACAAAGTCGGCCATCCTGTGACATCATCCATCCACTGAGTGAGAGCATACAGGTTGGCCAGTCTGGTCCTGTTGGTCAGTGTTTACTTATTCAAGTAACACTCACGGTCCCAGAGAGTGAGTGACCTGACATGGTGCGTTCATAAATTAAATCTGACGCTCTACACTAGGGTGTGCTCTACCACTCAGAGAGTGCGGCGCTGTGGATAACTGAACAATTCATTCAGACAGCACTCCGAATTTATGAATGGTCCAGTTTGTATTAGAGTGTGCTCCAGCACTCCGAATGAGTATTTCTGAATGCACCACTCTCATCATCATCCTCCATTGTCTAAAACAAGCCAACAGAACTTGCTAGCTAGTTGGCTAATGTCTGTGGAGAATTGTTTTGCCTCCAGCTAAGCCCCGCCCACCAGAAATGTCATACTGTTTACTACAGTAAGAGAGTCTATAGCAGCAAACCACTATTTGCCATGTAAAGATATAGTGGAATAATGGCATCCTGAGCAGATAGTGAAGTTACACTATCTCAGTGTGTGTTGTAACCTGAGCTTCTCTGTGGTTTGTTGCAGTAAGCCAGTCTAGCCTCATGTGCATGTGTGTGTCCAACCAGTTAGCTCATCACTGCTGCTTTATGCTGCGTTCATATGTGGCAACTACTGATATCAGGACAGTGCAGCTTCCACCCTCCAGGGGGGAACTGGTACTGTTGCTGTTGTTTAGTGCCGTTTTTTGAGTTAGCACTGTTAGCATGTGGAGAACTGTGTCCATATACAGAGCCCCTTTAAAGTGCCTTGAAAAAGCATTAAATGTTAATTGCATTATATACAATTAAAGTCTAAGTTTGGAAAGTTGGTGTTTATTAAGAACTTACCTCTCAGCTCAGGACTGTCAGGGTGTGGTCTGCTCTGACAGTTGCTGTCAGCATAACCAAATACCACACAACTGTTCACAGAATCTGATGAAAACGTTGCCAAATCCTGGCTGGTGTGACATCATCTTTTTCCAACTGAGTCTCATCCATGAAAAACCAGTGAGAAGAAAACCAAGAAAACCCAAAATATGGAAAATCTCCCAGAAACCAAATGTTTAATTTTGGTTTTAACTTATATTAAAGAGATGATTAAGAAATACATTCTCGGGCCTTCAAGGTAGCAGAAGATCTGAGAAACAATTACAATATCTACAGAGTTTTTTTTTAGTTATCGTCCTTTACTGCAGAACTCCTGGTAAAAAAAGTATGACATTTACTTTAGTTTGAGATATTTAAATCAAAGCAGCCTTTTAGTCACTTGACCTTTCTGTAAACTCCAGCACTAATTGTGTGAGTGTGTCTTTGGCCGGGTTTCAGAGCGACTGCAGCCGTTCTTCCCCCTCACTGAGAAGGGCTTAAGAGTGGAACATAACAGCAGCTTGACCCTCAGTCTGCGCCGCACCGCTCTGCTTCTCTTGTAGCCTATTTTTTTCCGCCAGGTTTCTGGCTCCCCGTCGAGTCCCCGTCTCACTGCTGAAATTGAAATGAGGTATTAAACTCTATTCAGGTCTCGAACCCGGCTTTCTAGAATAAACCCACCTTTCATGCTCCCGCTCTCTTTTCTCTCTGCTGTGCTCCTGGCTTGTGCGACTCACGCTGTGCTGGTAGCTTGTGTGTATGAATGTGAACGTGTGTGAGATACCTGTGGTTTAATGTGTTCCTCTTACCATATGTGGCTAAAAAAAAACTGTATGGAGAGAGCACTGGGGGGAAAAAAATTACAGGAAAAGACAGCAGCTCAGAGATGTAATACCAGTTGCCATGGTAATAGAGTCAAGCTAGTACTTAATTTTTGAGTCCATTATAATAGAGATTGGCAGTAATTTAGTGTTGGACAGAAGTGTCATGTTCAAGTATTAGCCTGGTGTTTGCTGAAGCCTTGTTGCTGTCAAAGGGCTGCTGTGGGCTGGACACAGGTTCTGTCAGAAAGTACTAATGCTCTGCCAGCAAGACTGTGTGAACTCCACGAGAACACACAAGTGTATTTGTGTTTGCTTGTGGTGATATTTCAGTATTGTGGTATTTGTGATTCAAATTCAAATTAGTTTTTTTATTTCACCCTAATTTATCAGCAAAATTCATAAAACAGCATGTAATCATTTTAATAAATCCACAAGTACTGCTAAATAATGAAGTACAAATATAGATGGCACAATTATAAATAATAATCATATACATGGAGAAAGTCAATATTCCCATTAAGCCCTGGTAATTTAGTAGACTATGAGAGTCATTTTTTCTGTGATTAATTATTTATTACATTTGGGAAAACAATTTTAGAAATTATGTACACAGACACAATTATTAGCTAGTGGCATGGCTCTAGGGATGGCTGTGCCAGTGTGTCAGTCCAGACCCAAATTTCTCAATAACTATCAAATATATTGCCCTAAATTTAAGCACAGACATTGATGTTCCCCAGAGGATGAAAAGTACTGGCCTTGCTGATGTCCTGACTTTTCCTCTGGTGCCACTGTCAGGTTCTCCAACCTGTTTTAATTCCCAGGTTGTCAAATACCAGTGCTTTGTCAAGCCCCTGGGTGCTTCTTACTGAAGCATGATGCACCCTTTAGTGTCTCTACAGCCCTTTTTAGGTAGGAGTTGTGCAGATTTGCAGGAAAGCCCAATCAGTCTTTTTCAGCATTGGCAGTGTAAAAACAAAATTGGGGAGTGTGGCAAAATGCAGCCTGCCTACTTTTGTTTATACAGAATGTGCCTTTTTCGGGGCAATGGGGGGCGTGAGCAAGTAACAGAACGTGTAGCTCAGCGTGTGACGTAAACAGTGACGTGTAGGGGAGCAGCGGCTAGTCAGTCCTTCGGCGATTCTCTCCTAAGTCGGCCCATTCCTCACCGTTCCCATCATCTGACGGTTAATGGCCTCTTCGTTTGCGAGGACAAGGAGGGCGCGCAATTCTTTGTCTCCTCAGTTTCTCATCTTTACAGTGTCTGTCAGGTTTGCGTTTCCCTCTTGCTACTAGCTGCTCGCTAATTCCTGCTATCAGCTGTTTCCTGTTTATCCACTGCCAGTGGGTCGCACGTGTGGCGTCATCAACCGCTCCTCCCACAAGTCATCAACAGCCCCTCCTGTTGCGGGAGGCTGCCTCGTTCTGTTTAAACTAAAAGGGTTCTGCCAATATGACTACCTACGAGGCAGAAAATTGGGCACCTCGGATCAACTCGCCAATGTTGCTCTGTGTGTCTAAACCCTTGCAGCTTGCTGGCAAAATGGCCCAACATTTGCGGAAAAACTGGTAGTGTAAACGGGGCTTATGTGATGCACAGATGAAATACATTGTAATATGTGGTTAATGTATGTTGTGAAATGGTCGCAGTTAGGTTCAGGCAACAAAAATATGCAGTTAACTTTATGAAAAAGATAATTTTTTGGGTTAAAATACCTCGGAAAACATATTACATAACGTTACATTAAATCAATAGGAATTACAGGAATGCATTACTGAATGGGCCTACCAGTCACAGGCCCAGGGGCCCTGAGTCTCAGGGGCCTCTCCGGACTTTAGCTGCAAAATGTCAATAAATTTAACATGTACCAACCAGGAAGAGACTTAAAATGATGACAAAGAGACTCAAAATAGCTACAAAAATGAGGCAAAACAACCACAACGAGACACACGATGACCAAAAACAAGACACAATATGGTTTTAAAGAGACACAAAACGGTCGAAAAAGCCACCAACTGTCCTCAAACAGACACAAAATGTCTACAAATAAATGTAACACAAAAAGAGGCAATCCCAAAAGATGATGAAGTCTGTTTGTCTTGCTCTTATGTGAAAGAGCCAGTGGGGCCTTTTCCATATCTGTGCCCAGGGGCCCGCTGTTTCATAATCCGCCCATGGATACGTAATTTGCGTAACGTTACGTCAAAACAACACTGACTTTTGGTTTCCTACACAGTTTGAACTGATGTCTCCTGGGCAGTGTTGCGTGTAACGCGCTACAAAGTAACTGTGTAACGCGTTACAGTAACGTAACTACTTTTATTGGGTAAAAAGTAGTGTATCGCGTTACTACTGCAAATATGGTAATGAAACGTAGTTACTTTGTCAGTTGGGCACAACGTTACTTTTCCCGGGGACAGATTTGACAGTGACACTGCCTGTCTGCCTCAGCTGCGCACTAGGCAGGAACTGTGACAGTTGCCATGTCAACAGTACAGACAGGAGCAGTAAAAATCAAGAATCGTATGAGGAATATGGAAGATATACACGCCTCCTCGGATTATTTTAACGGTTTGTCAACCGAAGACAGGTTAGCTTATTGTAATAAGCTAACAATTAGCAACAGAGTGAGGTTTCCTGACCCATACTTAATGTCGGGTCAGTGGGTCACCGACCCAACAAAATGGCCTAAGCTACAGTGGCCGGACATTTTTTTTATATCTTGTGGAGAAACCCAGCGTTTATACGCATGAAAAACTCAAGGCATATAAATCCATTGATGTGTATAATTTTGTACTTTGCGGTCATGTCCAAGATATTGAATACGGTTTTTGTGCTCTATGGACCGAAGTACTGCCGAGCCAGCGACAAGGACACAAAACAGTAACGTTAACTAATGTACAAGACCTGGGCGATTCTGAACAAGTCGACCAACTATATACTGACAGCGAACTGCACTTGTATGGCTGGGTAAGTGTTGTTTAATGTAACGTTAACCTCGCTAGTCAGACCTCAGACATGGGCAACATACGACCCCGGAACCTCAAAGGAAATCAAAAAGACCCCCAAAACATCAATAAAATGCAGCATTGTGTTAACAGAAAACTGAACAATCATAACCTGCCTACCCTCCTGGCGCTGTGTGAACAGCAGCCTGTTGCAGCAGCTCCTATTTTGTGTATTTTAAATTGCTGCTGTGACATTGAAATTTCCCCCCAAGGGGTTAATAAAGTACCTACCATACCATACCAGAAGAGAAAATGAATTAATTTATTCGTGCAATTCTGTAGCTTACTGCAAAGTATGAGTATGAGTATGAGAGTTACACAAACACAGTCTCACAGTTACACACGTAATAACAGAACAGAAAATGATTTATTCATGAATATGACACTATTTGTTCAAAGATAGTGTCTGTGAATATTAATATTTTCCTCATTCAGTGATGCAGCAGGTCTGGCAAATAGGCTATTAGTAGTAGTAATCTGTCATGTAACAAATTCATGTAGCCTAGTTAACACAAATTAACTCTCACTCTTTAATCTTTATTTTATCACCAAAGTGGTAAATACCAGTGGGAAACTCGGATTTTTTCACATTTAGGAAATGAGATGGGGTTCTACCCAAAGTCAAGCACCATAAAAGTAACGTAAAAGTAACGAGTAATGTAAAAAGTTACTTTTCACAGAGGGTAACTAAGTAAAGTAAGGGATTACTTTTTTTAAGAAGTAACGAGTAACGAGCAAACACTACTTTTTAAAAGTAACTTCCCCAACACTGCTCTTGGGTTAAACTCTTATGTTCTTTGACCAATCCGCCTTCCCTTCCTTCCACACCATGCAGACCTTTTCCCTCTTTATACTATGTCAGCTTCTTGCATTGCCACAGACAGGCTTACACTGGAACTAAATGAAAGCCCTGTGGGTCTCATAAGCACGCTAAAGGGTGCACTGTACATTCATTTTATTTGCTAAGAGTCATGACAAAGCATCGGTATTTGATAACCTAGAAACAAGAATGGGCTTGTATCATGTGGTTTTGACTAAAATATCTCACCAACTATTTGTTATGGGTTGCCATTATATACTGTAAGGTACAGACATTCACACACATTCAGGAGCCCATAAAATTACTCTCTCTTGCTCTCTGCTGTGCGCTATATTTCTCCTATACCTCTTTGTTCTGGTGGCATTGTCATGTTTCTACCATATTGTCAGTCTGGTACCCCCTAAAGGGCCCGATGACCTTCACTTTGCTTTGCTGTTTTTGATAGACTTGGAAATTTAGCCTTTAAAATGAATTTGTAAATGCTGGGTGCTTAAAATGCTACATTTTATGATTAATTTAGTTTGACATAAATAAGTTGCAGAACATATTTGATCAAATCAAATCAAGTTTGTTATACAGCACATTTAAAACAACTGCAGTCGACCAAAGTGTTGTACAAAATAAAAGAATGACACACAAATATGTAGCAATAGAAAATGTCCGCAAATATAAAGCAGAATAAAACTGGCAAGAACAATAACATACGTAAAAAAAGATTATAAAATACTAAAATATTAAAACCACTGCAAACAACCAAAGGCCATTGAGAACAGGTATGTCTTAAGATTTGTCTTAAAAGTGTCAGTGGAGGGGGAGCATTTGATTGAGAGCTGAAGGCTATTCCAAAGCTTTAGAGCAGCTACTGCAAAGGCACGATCTCCCTTACTCACCAGCCTTGATCGTGGGACAATTAAAAGACAATGTTCGGAGGATCTATGAGGTCAGGAGGTGGAATAGGGGCAGAGAAGTTCAACAATATACTGGGGTGCCAGCTCATGTGTGGCTCTAAAAACAAATAAAAGAACCTTAAAATCAATCCCGTATTTGATAGGTAGCCAGCGCAGGGATGCTAGCATTGGTGTAATGCTGTCTCTTTTTCTGGCACCAGTGAGGAGTCTCGCTGCAGCATTATGCACCAGCTGCAGATGAGACCAAGATGACTCCCAACACCAAGTTACAGAGAGTTGCAATAGTCCAGCCTTGGGGAGATCAATGCAGTGGTTAGTCTTCATATCATTGTGAGAGATGATGGACTTGAGTTTTGCAATGTTTTGTAGTAGTAGTAGTAGTTTCATGATGATTCTAGATTTATGATGAAGGGCCAGCAGTGGCTCAGGAGGTAGTATTGGCCATCCATTAATCGGAAGATCAGTGGTTCGGTCCTCGGCTCCTCCATTCTGCATGTCAAAGTACCCTTGGGCAAGATACTGAATGCCAAATTGCTCCTGATGGCTGTTCCGTTGCTGTGTGAGTGTGTTACTCACCTTGTATGGTAGCCTCAGCCACCAGTGTATGAAGGTGTGTTTGAATGGGTGAATATAACTCATAGTGTAAAAAGCACTTTGAGTGGTAAGAAGACTAGAAAGGTGCTATACATGTGCAAGTCCATTTACCATTTACGATCATGAATTTGTAAGCTATCTCGTGTCTTAAAAAAGGAGAAGAAAAGAAGTGGAAAATCAAATGGAAGTGAGTGCATGTGAATGGTTACCGAGTAGCAGGTAGCACCATGTATGGAGGCCTTAGCCACCAATGTGTGAATGTGTGGATGTGACTTGTCTAATAGCCACTTTGAGTGGTTGGAAGACTAGAAGAGCATTATACAAGTGCAGTCCATTTACCATTACTGTCATACATGTATTACTCCAGCCAAATGGCCATCCATCCATTTCCTGGTTGGATTTCTACAAGCCATTCAGAGTGTTTCACATCATCCGAAGTTGACTGCAGTAGAGCCCAGGCACCCAGGAAGTGTGCTGGGCTTTGAAGCCAATTTTACACAGTGGCCAAAAGTCAAACTACACCACTTGGGTCCGTCATGTGTAGGGATAGACCGATATGGATTTTTTTAGGGCCGATACCGATTTTTTTCCATCACCCTTAGCCGATGACTGATTATGGACTGCCGATTTTCTTGAGCCGATATTTGGGGCCGAAACTGCTTTTGCTCCCTCTATTTACATCAAAAAAATGACACAATGATAACAAATATTACAGGTCTCAAGTTTAAAATAAGAAACATTTATTGAACAGTAAAAAATACTAAAACAAGATGGAAAGTTGAGGTAGAACAGGTAGAATATTATTATTATTATTATAATACATTCAAATAAAAAAAGAGTTCAGTGCTCTTAAATCTTCCAGTAATGTCTTTATAAAATAAAACAACAACTACTGTACACAGTAGGATTCGCTGCATGTGCGCTGCAGGGTCTTCCGGCAACACAGAGCTGCCCGTGGATGCCTGTCTGTAAATCATGCCAGGGAAAAATAAATCCGCGAACCCACGCGCGTATCGGCCGATGCCGATACAAGTAAAAAACTCAAATATCGGCCCGATATATCGGCCGGCTGATGTATCGGTCTATCCTTAGTCATGTGATGCCATGGGAGACTTACATTGGGAAAGACTTCTGCGAATCGGTGGGTACATTTGTTTGAGCGTCACAACTCCCACAAAATGAGTCATTTTACTATTGGCATTTTGAAAGTCTCTAAGGGCTGCACTAATAAATAATTGTATCCCCAATCAAGTTAGCAGAATGCTAAACCAGAAGTTAGCTGTTCGGTCAGCAGAAGTTAGCCACTGCGCCGCACTTGGCCAAGCTAAGCTGCCGTAAGTCTCTAGCGTGCTTGCTCTATGGGCCCCACAATGCTGGATAATTTCATATTGTGGAAATAGAACTATCTGTTGTGAGTTGCCATTAATTACTGTAAGGTACAGGCATTCACACACACCCATGCTGACCGAATTCTGATATCTTTTTTAAACCCTGAACTTTTAGTCTAATGCCACCATCAGATCAAAATGTCACTTTGTCCAGTGCTTTATTTAAAATATCTACAAAACTGACCGCATAGTGTACTTATAAATCTCAGCTGTGCTTTGTGTTTGGTGCTCATTAGCATGCTAACATTATAAGACCTAAAATGGTGAATATGTTTAACATCACGTATACCTGCTTAGCATCACTACGTAGCTCAACGCACTACAGCCTCACAGAGCCACCAGCATAACTGTAACACCCCCTAATCTAATCTTGCAAACTACTGGACCAATCAGCCTAATAGTTTGTGTGCACATTTATAACTGTATCCTCGAGGACCTCTCCTTGGTTTTATAGTGATTCATAATTGTTGAAAAACCTGTTTTATTAACCATTTTACACTGTCACCAACTGCTGACTCCTACTCCTCTCAACTGGCCAGAAAGGGGCGCATGTTTTCTGAAAAATCATCTTGGCCAAAAACAACAAGCCTTACCTTCTGTTGCAGGCCACGTTTTGGCCTTCATCATGGCTCAAAACCGACATCCATGGAATGGTCTCACTTTGAACTGGAGCATCTGCAGGTAAATTTTATACATACGTGATGTGAGATAAATAAATCTCTATTTTTTGTTATCCTTGCTACCATCATGACTGTAAGGGGGCTGGGAGGGCCACTGACCGCAGCTCTCCACAGTTCGCCTGTGACTCGGTTTTGGTTAATCCTCAGCACAGAGTCATGTCACACCGGGATTCATTTTTCCTTTATTTCATTTGAGGAGGCTACCTGGTAAAATGTTGTTTTTTTTGTCTGCTTTAACTGTGTTTATTGTTTCCTACTTTGTTGTGCTGGAGCCTACAGACAGCCTACATTAAAAGTCCAGTTATAAATGGCATGGATTAAGGAACTGTTGCTGTGTTTTACTATCCCTAAAAATACATTTATCCTCATAATATTATCAGATCTTCTGAAATTCGTTTGCTGGAATTACAAGAATTGTCGAGAGTGGCTGCAGTCAGCTTGGGCAGCTGGAACGCGGCCGCCTGTCGGAGATCAGCTCTCTCCTGACTGCACTTTCCTAGTAGTAATTGTCCATGTTTCCAGACTGCAGCCCTGATTTGAAGGCTGCACTGTGTGTGTTTATGGCATCCCAAATGGTTCTGGTAATCCATGGTTTCTGGTTGTGGAGTGATTAAAAGTAGTTTTTGGTACACTTGCTTCTGTTGTTTTAGAAATTAAATCCACCACGAGCTCAGCGAGTTCAGTGATGTCGTCACTGACGTCGATATCGATGGTGGTGTCCAAGAACGCGCTCCAGACTGCACAGTGTGGTGCAGACTGTTTGGAGGCGTCTGAAAAGCCAGAATTGGAGATGTGTTCATCCCTGAGGGGTGAATAAAACACACTTCAGTGCTCTTTGATGCTGTGTTGCAATAATTGCTATATCTCAGTAGATAATACTTTACATATCCTCGGTGATATATATTTGCATTTACACTTTGTTTGCCAATGCGCAGCAGCCTGAGAGATCACAAGCCGTGGCTTCACATTGTCATCCGAGATCTGTGTTACATCTTGGTGTCCCTTTTCTGTCTGTAACTTTCAGAACAGCAGATGCTCTCCATGCTGTCAATAGTTAAAAGTAACAAAGAGCTCCAGGAAGAAAAAGAAGTTCCTTTGTGAACACAAACTCCTTTTCCAGTCACTGCTTTCATTTTTCTTGCTGTGTAGCAGTCAGGTCTTAGAGTTAGTTCTCCTCTCTCTGTCCTGTCATCCCTCTCCTCTATTTCCTCTTTCCTCCTCATACCATTTTCAGACAACGACCATTTTGTCCCTGTTAGTTGTCCCTATCCCTGGCCTCTCCCCCCTTCCCTTCTCACCCTCTATCTCTCACCGCTTTGTCCTCTTTTCTGCCCAGCATCTGCACCGAAGCAACTTTGTCCACGGAGAGCTTGAAAAGGCATCTTGAAAAGGCTTGGCTTGGCAGTCTAGGACGGAAAACAAATTAGGAGTTCACAACTTCAAACAGAGCCTCACCAAGGCAACCCCGACTCTTCTGCCAAGGGTTTGCCTCGCTCGCTCTGAGACAGCCCGTGAGAAGAGTTTTAATAAGCACTAGCTCCGTCTGAGGTCCTTTGGTGTAATAAAGAAGGATAGTACTGTATGGCTACTATTATAATCTCCCTTTCATTTGACTGAGGATTTGTTGCCTTCTCAGACTCTGTGCACTTAGTTCCTCGAAAACTATAGTTTTAATTCTGAGCTAAGTCTAAGATGGCGTGCCACGACTGACAGCAGATTAAAGTTTTGTCACTTTATTACACCTTCGTCCAATTTTTAAAGCACCACAAATGAGCAAAAAAAAAAAAAAGTTTGCTGACTGGTCTGGTGTGAGATTTTGCAGCAGATGGAGAGAAAAAAAAAGATGGTCCAAGTTTCTTACACAAGTCTCGACTGTATTCTGAAGCCAAGAGCTTTACTGACTGCCTAAGAAATCTGCCTGAGAAATGTCAGCAATTACTCCTGTCGGCCGTCTTCCTATTCGCGTGTTTACCTAGGAGACTATACCTCGCTTTTATTGATCTGCAGTGTGTAAAAGGTCATGGGATTGAAGATGACAGCAGCCGCAGTAACCATGGAGACTCCCTCCCTCTCTCTCTCTCTCTGTCTACGCCCGAGCACAGAATCAGTCCGAGGGTAAAACTTTGATGCTCGCTGCTTTGTTGCTTTGCAGGTGAGCGGGGTATAATCTCCTTGCTGTTGGTGATATGTGCCCTTGCCCTGTCTTTAGTACAAAGGCGTTGACGCAGGGCAAAAGCTGTAACTCTCTGAGACACATACACACAACCAGCTTAAAGTCTAACCACCCAATCCTACATGCATCATTCAAGGATTGATTTAAGCCGTTTGCGTTGCATTGATGTTTGTTCGCTGCTAGCAGGAAGATTATTTGACAATCTCTCTGGTATTCCTTCAACTTGGATCAGTAGTGTGTGATAAACCTACTTTCTACTGGACAGATTTACTGTAGTGCAGATGTAGTTCCATTGAATTCAGAATACAATTGGCAGCTCAAATATGGTAAATGAATGGCACTCAAATCCACTGTATACTCAGGTGAGGGACCTTAAAAATACACTTTCATTTACATACAGTATAAAGGTTTATTAGCTGGATCGCGAGGGTCAAGGGGCCCCATTCAGGAGCCCATAAAATTAGTCTCTCTGCTGTGCGCTATGTTTCTCCTATACCTCTCTGTTCTGGTGGCATTTTCATGTTTCTACCATATTGTCAGTCTGGTACCCCCTAAAGGGCCCGATGACCTTCACTTTTCTTGGCTGTTTTTGATAGACTTGGAAATTTAGCCTTTAAAATGAATTTGTAAATGCTGGGTGCTTAAAATACTACATTTTATGATTAATTTTAGTTTGACATTAATAAATTGCAGAACATATTTGATCAAATCAAGTTTGTTATACAGCACATTTAAAACAACTGCAGTCGACCAAAGTGTTGTAAATAAAAGAATGACACACAAATATGTAGCAATAGAAAATGTCCACAAATATAAAGCAGAATAAAACTGGCAAGAACAATAACATATGTAAAAAAAGATTATAAAATACTAAAATATTAAAACCACTGCAAACAACCAAAGGCCATTGAGAACAGGTATGTCTTAAGATTTGTCTTAAAAGTGTCAGTGGAGGGGGAGCATTTGATTGAGAGCTGAAGGCTATTCCAAAGCTTTAGAGCAGCTACTGCAAAGGCACAATCTCCCTTACTCACCAGCCTCGATCGTGGGACAATTAAAAGACAATGTTCGGAGGATCTATGAGGTCGGGAGGTGGAATAGGGGCAGAGAAGTTCAACAATATACTGGGGTGCCAGCTCATGTGTGGCTCTAAAAACAAATAAAAGAACCTTAAAATCAATCCCGTATTTGATAGGTAGCCAGCGCAGGGATGCTAGCACTGGTGTAGTGCTGTCTCTTTTTCTGGCACCAGTGAGGAGTCTCGCTGCAGTGTTCAGCACCAGCTGCAGACGAGACCAAGATGACTCCCAGCACCAAGGTACAGAGAGTTGCAATAGTCCAGCCTTGAGGAGATCAGTGCAGTGGTTAGTCTTCATATCATTGTGAGAGATGATGGACTTGAGTTTTGCAATGTTTTGTAGTAGTAGTAGATGCTGATCTACTGTAAGTCCCATTTTGAGTTAGCACCAGCATATTTTTTCCTTTTTTTGGGGACTGATGGTTTCATAGATGATTGACGGTTACAAAGAAGGAGAAAAACAAATCTAGTGCAAAGACGCATTAACCTGTTCAGGTCCCACTACAATTGAGAAGGACCTAATTTTTCTAGGGTGTCTAGATTTATGATGAAGGGCCAGCAGTGGCTCAGGAGGTAGTATTGGCCATCCATTAATCGGAAGATCAGTGGTTCGATCCTCGGCTCCTCCATTCTGCATGTCAAAGTACCCTTGGGCAAGATACTGAATGCCAAATTGCTCCTGATGGCTGTTCCATTGCTGTGTGAGTGTGTTACTCACCTTGTATGGTAGCCTCAGCCACCAGTGTATGAAGGTGTGTTTGAATGGGTGAATATAACTCATAGTGTAAAAAGCACTTTGAGTGGTAAGAAGACTAGAAAGGTGCTATACATGTGCAAGTCCATTTACCATTTACGATCATGAATTTGTAAGCTATCTCGTGTCTTAAAAAAGGAGAAGAAGAAAAGAAGTGGAAAATCAAATGGAAGTGAGTGCATGTGAATGGTTACCGAGTAGTAGGTGGCACCATGTATGGAGGCCTTAGCCACCAATGTGTGAATGTGTGGACTGTGTAATAACCACTTTGAGTGGTTGGTAGACTAGAAGAGCATTATACAAGTGCAGTCCATTTACCATTACTGTGATACATGTATTACTCCAGCCAAATGGCCATCCATCCATTTCCTGGTTGGATTTCTACAAGCCATTCAGAGTGTTTCACATCATCCGAAGTTGACTGCAGTAGAGCCCAGGCACCCTAGCCTGAGTGTCAGACTGAAGCTCTCAGAACCTTCAGTCTGACATTGCCTCCATTGAAGGCGATTTACAAGGGGGAGGGAATTTGATTTTTCCCTAACCAATCAGTAGAGATCAACGACTCACCCAGAATCTGACATCATTAGTATCCATGCCTCGGGGGTGCCAAAAACAAGCAAGCATTGCCCGTTTAAAATGTCTCCGTCGTCGTGCACGCCCAGCTGCATTGCCGTTAAATCCAGTTTAGCAGCTTCCTTAATTTGGTCCTCCATTAATGCGAGTAGTGGCGAAATACCTCGATAGCATCATTAATGTGGTCTGTAGGATCTGTAGCGGTCGCCAACTGTTGCTATCCTCACCAGTTACCCACCGGTGCACAGTTTGACATCAGCATGTCGCTGATTGGCTAATCGCTAGACCCGCCCCCAGCCCCGGCATTCATTGGTCCTTCCATTATTTGGACAAGATAAATCGCAAATTCATTGCAGTATGCCAGACCAGAGATGCAAGCCTACTCAGTTGAGTGGGCAGGGTCTATGGTCTGGGACCAGGCTACAGGCACCCAGGAAGTGTGCTGGGCTTTGAAGCCAATTTTACACAGTGGCCAAAAGTCAAACTACTTGGGTCCCACTTGGGTCCGTCATGTGATGCCATGGGAGACTTACATAAGGAAAGACTTCTGCGAATCGGTGGGTACATTTGTTTGAGCGTCACAACTCCCACAAAATGAGTCATTTTACTATTGAAATTTAATACATTTGGTCTGACGGCATTTTGAAAGTCTCTAAGGGCTGCACTAATAAATAATTGTATCCCCAATCAAGTTAGCAGAATGCTAAACCAGAAGTTAGCTGTTCGGTCAGCAGAAGTTAGCCACTGTGCTGCACTTGGCCATGCTAAGCTGCCATAAGTCTCTAGCGTGCTTGCTCTATGGGCCCCACAATGCTGGGTAATTTCATATTGTGGAAATAGAAACTTTTTCGGCTTCATGTACCACTGAGCAACTTTCATAGGCGTGACTAGGAGGCCACCTCCAAAGCTGTATCAGGTCAGGAAAAACATACTTAGTACATACTTAATTTTTCTTGCTAAGATTTGTGGTAATTCACAGTAGGAATCCACCATTGCAATGGTTTTATTGTTTGGAACACAGTTGGGCTTTGGCAGTGAAGTTTCTTCTTTTTTTTTTTTTTAAGATATTTTTAGGGCATTTTGCCTTTATTGGACAGGACAGGTAAGCATGAAGAGGAGAAAGGGGGTGGGTTGACATGCAGCAAAGGGCCACAGGCTGGACTCGAACCCGGGATGCTGCGGCAACAGCCTTGTACATGGGGCGCCTGCTCTACCACTAAGCCACCGACACCCCAGAGAGAAGTTTCTTTTTGCAAATTGTCTTGTGTTCTTCGGTTTGCAGACTCATTGGCAGGTTAGTATGAAACTGAGTGATAGACATGTAAAACTGGACATCAACTCACTGTTAGTTTTTTTGGAGCCAAGTGAATAATAATTATCTTGTGGTTGTACCTCTGTGAGTAGAAAATAAACTTGTGTGTGTTTTCTCTTATTATGAAAGTGACAGTAATTGGAAAGTTTAGGGTGGTTGTATACTGTTATGCTAATCTTAAGGAACAAACTGGCACTACTGTTGATTTTGTTCATGTAGTCCCAATTGTTGACGGTAAGGATAGTAGTTAGTTTTGTTACTGAAAAGAATAAAAACGTGTTTATAGATTGACCTGATGTTAATTTGGTGGGCATTTTGCAGATTATTGTGTGAATTATTGCCTTACATGGCTTCTTTTTTCTTGATGATAAACTAGCAGCAAAGGCCAATAACACCACCAGCCTGGGTGTGGTGATTCTGATGTGGGCGCTTTATGAAAACACAGCAGCATCTGTGACTGGCAGACAAATATCTTCCCAGTTATCTGGAAAGACTCTGCACAGGATGCACAGAGTGACAGTCCCCATCATATAATATTAAACTGATATCATATGAGAAAAATACCATAAGCTCACTTTGGAGTAGCTACAAAAGAACATTATTACATGATATGATGAATAAAAGATAAAGTCAGGCACATCAAAAGGTATAGAAGCTGTAAATACAGCAGAGCAAAATCATACAATAAGTTATTCCAGAGCCAGTTTGTCCATTTTGGGCTACTTTAGCAACATGGCAGGCTCTGTGGAAGAGGACCAAGCAAGCCCCCAGGTAGTGCTCCAGGCATTGAAGCCAGTTTGACATAGTGGCCAAACTGTGGAATTTCAGCTTTTAGGATGGTCACGTGATTCTATTAGGCCAAAAAATACTTTCTCCCATAGACTTACATAGTGAAAGAGTCGTCTCAGTGGATGCAGTTTTCTGAGCGTTACAAGCCCTGTGAAATGACACGTTTCACTATAAAGAGTTGATCCATGCAAGCTGATAATATTCAGAAAGTCTAGAAGAGCTGCATGATTTAAATCTGTTTATCTCCATTCAAGTTAGTGGAGAGCTAAATCAGAAGTTAGCTGCTTGGGCCCGATGATGCGGAAGATCCGGGTAAATTTACATCTGGGAAGGCCAACGTTTCTGGCCTCATGCGCCGCTGGGCAACATAGGAATGAATGGCCCTGCCTCCAACGCTGTATCCAGTTCTCTGGATACATCTATGAGGAGGACTCACTTCCTGTAATTATTAGGGCTTTCCTGAATACTATTTTTGGGGTTTGGAAGCTTCAGTGATAATTACCCAGAATATTTGAAGTTTTAGCTGGCTACGAAAGGAGCAGGGGGTTGGTGTTGGTGGTAATCAATCATATTCATATATACAAATCAACTGCCTAAGCCCAAGCCAACTTTTGTAAGGCCTATTGCTACTGCATATAAGTGAGAGAGAGTGATAGAGAGTGGGGAAGAGAAGGTGAAAGGAAGACTACTGCACTCAATGTTTCTGTAAGTTTTAATAACATGGAATGCCACAGGTCTTGCTACATCACTAGGTGCAAACTAAGCACTTCATTACAGTTGCAAGCTATGGATATCAGTCAGCAGTTCGTCTCACCTTTTCCTTTTCTTATACGGCACATTTCAATGACTACACTGAGGACACTGGCTTCAACCGTGTCCAACACTTACCACCAACTTTCAGTTTCCTCTCCCACTTTACTGGTGAAAAAAACAAAACAAAAGAAACATTTGAATACTGAGTTGGATGTCAATAACAGGCAACATTTAAAGCTTTGAAGCATTCAGGTCATCCCTAGTAGATATGAAGGGCAAAGCTAACATAATGTGTCCAAGGCGCACCAAAGGGCAAGCCAAAATTTCAAGGCATAACTGTATTTATATCTGTGCACAGTAGTTTCTATAAGGTGTGTTCACGACGTAAGACAATAAAAATAAGAAAAAATAAGACAAGTAGTTTTCATGATACTGTCTACAGTACTACTACTTTTTTGTTTCTCTTTTCTTTCGGTGGAAGGTCGTCTTTGCCGGTGCTTTGTTGTAATTTGGTACAGTAAAGCAATCCTTTGTCCCACTCACGGCTTTCTCCTTTTAAATGTTAGCACCCCTCACACTGGCTGCTAATCAGGGCTTTTGTTGTGTCACACACTTATAATTCCCACATGCGAACAGCGACAAACAGGTCCCCCTGAAAAGTTTTTTTTACATTAAACTCAATTAAATAATTTTTTTTTGTTTAGCTAGTTTGCCTCTTTATTTAGAAACTGGTGCGCACAACATACTGATACAGTCAATTAAAAATTCATTCATAACTTTTTGTATAGGCCCAGTTGAATATTGCAATAATATTGCAATAATAATGCATGGTTATCACAAAATCTGCAGCACACCATTTGACAACCACTGCCCTAAATCCTTCATTTTCAGGTCCTTGTAAGTAACGAAACTGTACCGCAGATGTTCTAAGTCCAGTCAGAGATATGATAGTAATATTATAGAAATATTAAAGAGAGATTGAAATGATAATCTGTGAGGCAGGAGGCTTGTCTCACCCCTGACATCCATAGTATGACCAGAAGTACTGAGATTGCAGGAGGAAAGCTGCTAATTTCCCTTTAATTACAGTGTGACTTCAGCTGCCATAATCACAGGGGAGAGTTCCTGCATAGCCTGTTTCCACAGACTGCTTACTGATGTAGATACACTTGGGAGGCGTAAAGATGACATGTGAAAAGTTGCAGTTTTTATTACATAATAAAAATGTCAAAGGCGTGTAGTAAGAGATTGGATACATACCCAATGTCACAGGTGATAAAGGTAAGCATTTATTTTATTATTTTATAAGTACACCATCATGTCAGCCACATCCTTACTTTTGACGCACTATATAAATGTCACACTTTGACCTTTGTAGGTATAACTCAGAGGAGATATTATGTATGATATTAAGTGTTGACATTACAATATATGGCTTTCTATGACACAACAAAATGCAGATTTCCTTTGGTTAATATACTGGCAAGATATGTAAAAATACACAGCGTGATGATACCAACAAGAAACTGAATTTTTATTTGGTGTTTTTTTGACACATTTTTTTGATGGCACAAAATGTAAAGTTACTGCTTCAGGGTTGCTTTTGAGATTCCATTTCACTACACAGTAGAAGATCTATTTCGAGCCTCTCACTTTGTTTGTGAAGGAACCACACTGTTTCCTGCTATTAGATTATTTGATTAGGTTTTGCATGTTGTTTCATCAACTTCTTCATTCCAGTTGGGCATAATGTTTGCTGAGTGAGTAATGTATGTAACCAGAGGCATCCAGCAGGAGTGAATGCCCCAGAAAACGGCCTCTGCTCTCTGGCCCACTCAGCACGAGCTCGACAGCTGGAAGTCGCACCACTGGGAGGTGCAGAAGGCTGTTTCCCTACTGTATGATTACTGTTGCTAAAACATGTAAATGCACAATACCTCTGGCGTTGATCCAAGCTCTCTCAATTTCTGATTAAGTTAATGCAGCAGAGCTGGTGGGAGTAAATAAGACTCAAACTGTGAGGACCGCAACCTTTGTGAGCGCATAGAACATATTACAGTGGACACTCCAGCCTGGTCAAAGCTGGTGAGTCATTCTCTATCGATATGTCATGTTGTGAACTGATTTTTCATTTCCTTCAGTTGATTAAGATAGGAGTCTATCTATTGGAATTAAATTGGTATTCAGGGTTAGGTCATATACTTGTGTTTAATGTTAAAAAACAATTATTGAGGATATTCTCAAACAAGTAGTTTGTCATATTGGCAATTATTCTTGCCAAGATTTAGATTAGAAAATTGATACCACTCTCACGTCTGTATGCTAAATACGTTTTCATTAAGTTTTCACCAGCAGCAGGTAAGCTTAGCCATAGCACAAATACTGGAAAAGTAAAAACTGTTAGCATCCATCCATCCATCCATCCATTTTCATCCATCCCCGGGTTGCGGGGCGCAGCAAAGCATTCTGGACGTCCCTCTCCCCAGCAACACTTTCCAGCTCCTCCTGGGGGACCCCGAGGCATTTCCAGGCCAGACAAGATATGTAATCCCTCCAGTGTGTTCTGGGTCTGCCCCAGGGCCTCCTACCAGTGGAACGTGCCCAGAACACATCCAATGGGAGGCGCCCAGCATTCACTCTGATCAGATGTTTGTACCACCTTTGGACCCAAAGTAGCAGCGGCTCTACTCCGAGCTCCCTCCGGATGACCAAGCTCCTCACCCTATCTCTAAGGCTGAGTCCAGCCACCCTTCTGACGAAACTCATTTTGGCTGCTTATATGCACAACCTCATTCTTTCAGTCACTACCCAGAGCTCATGACCATAGGTGAAGTTGGGACGTAAATGGACCAGCAAATCAAAAGCTTTGCCTTTCGGCTCAGCTCCCTCTCCACCACGACAGTCTTGCGCTGTTAGCATGCCTCTGTCTAAAGCTAAATCATACTATTTAAACGTTAACCTAAAAACCTCACAGAGAAAACAAGACACTATGAAGTCACTGCCCCCAGCAACTTGTTTTCTACACTTTCTCTGAATGGTTTAAATGATAATAATAGAAGTGCTGGTAGGCTTTTGACAGAGCCAAGCTAGCTTTTTCCTCACATTTCCACATTTGCTAAGCTAAAATATTTGGCCACTTTCTGTAGCAATTTCAATGAATACTATGCAGGAGTTATCAGTCACTCATCCCTACACTGCTTGTATATGCACTGTAAGCTGCTACATTTGTTGTAATGGAAAAGCTGATACTTTCGCAGGCTAACTAAGCTAACCACCAGCACCTACCTGTCCAACAGAAAACAGGCTCTCCTTTCCTGCTTGCCAGCAAACATAAATGTTATAAGATGATGCAAGATTTACTTTTGTTTTGGAATAAGCTTTGTCCACTTGGTGCTTTGCCTCGCTGTATTTGCATTTTTTGGTGTCTCCCGAGACGTTTGTAGCTTCCTTTGGGATATACAGTGTTCATACATTACTGCTACCCTTTTAGAAAGTTTCGACCTCACCAGTGTGCTGATTTGACCAGAGGTAAAATGGCCATAAACCTCCGAAACACTGCAAAATAAGAATAAATTAAGAAAGTTCAGGCAGAGGGCAGTCTCTGCAGATAAATACAACGCTATGCACTTTTGTTATAGATTTATACTTTTTTACAAAAACAGAAAACCATGGTGGAGATGGGTTTTCCTATTTGGGGGCATATATATAGAAAATCACACTAATTTTGATTTAACATTCTTGAGTTCTGCTTTGAACACATACTGGTGTATTTCCAGGTGGCAATCAGGCCCCTCCACCCCTCAAGCCCCAGGGCAACCACACTGCCTGCACTGTCTACATTTACGCCCCTGAGGTTATAATTCTGTGTGGTTATAGTTTCGAGGCCTGTGGCTCAAGCAGAGCATGTGAGCGGAGCGGGGAGCGGGAGGATTTTGTGTTGAGCTAGGAGCGGCTATTTTTTTTAAAAGGTGGAGCGGAGCCTCTCTCTGTCTCACTCCAATTTCGCTCCAGTTGCTCATGCCCCACCCAGAATGCATCTTTGCACCTGTGCACACCCACACTATTTTCTTTCAAAACTATGGAGTTTACTGTGTACTTCAGAAAAGAAACTGAGAAGAGAAGCAGCGGTACCGTGGAGAACGGTCCCTAACTGCGGGGAGAGGTGAGAGGGCTTCCCTGGAGAATCTACCAAGCTCATGCTTTATTTGTGAATAGAAGATTACAGGTTAGGGTAGTACGACGCAGTGTTTTTTGAGCGGAGTGGTGAGCGAGTGGAGCGGGATAAAATTTATGATGGAGCGGAGCAAAGAGTGCGCAGAACCAAGCGGAGCGGACGAGCGGCGCAAAGTGACAGGTCTGCGAGCGAGGAGCGGAAATTTTCACCCGCTCCGCTCCGCTCACATGCTCTGGGCTCAAGTCATGCCAACAGTCAGGCCAAAGCAAGATGCTTAAGTTAGCTATAATCCAACCAATGGAAAATAACATTTAATTTCACATATCTACAGTATATCTTTAAGGTTATTTGTGCTCTGTGTGATGTGCTCAATCGCTATGAATAAGAAGGGAAAGTGGAGTATCTCATAATGTGTATAAAGTAATGTGAATCCTTTTTAATCATTAATGTTCATGGATGAATATTTTAAGAAAACATCTTCTAAAACAAATGGTCGAACTGCAGAGCTCTTTTCCAAATGCATATTTTAGAACAGGTGTTTCACACACAAAATTAAACTCAAGATAATTTCATGTCATTTTATATTTGTCATTATTTCTACAATTCTATTTTTACACATCACCCATTCAAAAAGTGACCGGAGATGGCACGAGCACCATTAAGCGTAATAAATCCAACCATTAGTAAAGCAACATGTCTGTTTTGGAGCAATTTGCAGCTTCTCATTGCACCCTTTCATGCATAATGTAATGGTTTTAGTCTGGGTGATAAGAGCAGAGAAGAAGTGAGAGGGGAGATCTCGGCTAACAGCTCGTTATGCCACGCGTTCCACTAGCTCATCAGTGAGCAGCCAGTCAGCCATTAAGTGTAATATGTTATTAAATATTTATTTGGTCCAAGGCCACTGCTGTGCTACATAGATCTACATGTTCGTCATTAGAGGACATCAGATGCATTATGAATGCAGGGTGTGAAGCACAGAGGGCAGAAAATACCCAAACACCTGCTGGTTCTCTCACAGTTACTGATGATAGTATTGTTCCTGGAAGACGACTGATGTCTGCTGGTGCTCCGCATATTGCTGCTGAGTTGACCTGAGACTTAAACTGCCAAAGTTTCTGTTCTGCTTCATCTTGTTATTGTGTTTTAGATGTTCTTTTAGCCATGCTAGCAGTGGCTGACCATTTTGGTCCAGACTGAAATATTAAAATCTCAACTGTTCATTGCGCATATATTTCAATATTATTTTGTAGATCTTCAAAACGTGTAGTTTTTATAAATAGCCTATTGTTCCCTAGAAAAGTATTGATTTGCTTTGTGGAAAACTCCCTCCCACACTAGCCTCCTTCTATAGCCTGAGCTGCTTCCTGTGTGGGTGGAGCCCCTGAATCCATACAGGAAGCCAGTTCACCTGTGGCAAACCCTCTGTAAACAAAGAAGTAGGCAGGCTCTGAGGTGGATGCCCTTTCTCTCCATTGTTTCTACTGCGTCAATAATCTGTAAGTTTGCTTTGATGTTTTAAGAGAGAAACTCCATCTTTAATAGCTTTATGGTTGATATTTGCAATTTAAATGAAGTTTTAGTTGTAGATCTGTTGTCGTTTAATTGTTTGTTGGATTATCAATGTATTGTACTTCTTCTCAGACAGTCCTGGACTGGTTCAAACACTGGATTGCAAAAGTGTTGAGGTGTAGGGGCTGCATAATGTTAGGAGTGTGTATGCTCCTCTCTTTGCTTGATAGCATACAGGCTCAAGTCCTAGGTGAGTGTAGGCTGTGTTTTATTAGTAGTTCCACTTCCTGTCATTCATTTGCCCACAGTCTGTTGTACTACGTAACAGCATATGTTGCACCAATGGCACTTGCAGAGCAGAGGTAAAGCCGGCAGGGAGGAGTGGGGGATTAAATGGATTACTACTATCCTTGTACACTTTAGGACCAACCTATTATTGATGGGCCGCCAGTTGTAGGCTTAGGACTGTAGACCCTTTTAGGGCAGAAGTCACAATGACGTCATTTTATTAGTTGGAGGCAAAACAAGACTCTCCACCACAGGGCTGTAGCCTACATAGGAGTCTTAAGTTGTGGTGTTGTTGTGTTATTGTGAGCCAGAATAGAAGACGTCAAGGCTCAAAACCTAAATTTTATCGCATGCTAGCTGCCACTGCCCGTCAACAAAAATGAAGACAACTATGATTACATGTGATAAGAAAAAAAGGACGGGCGGAAGCAATCATCAAAAATACATACATGTGCAGCGCACACTTCATCACTTAATATCACGTTAGGGAAAAAGTATTTCCTGTTGTAGGCATCAATAACATTATGTGTATCGGTGCCATCCCGCCTTCAGCAATCCTGTCAAATCATCCATCCACTGAGTGAGAGCATACAGGTCGGCCAGTCTGGTCCTGTTGGTCAGTGTTTCATTATTCAAGTAACACTTGCGTTCCTGGAGAATAAGTGACCTGACATGGTGCATTCATAAGTTCAATCTGACACTCTACACTAAAATGAGAGCCCTGTGGGTCAAATGAACGCATTGTTATATTGCTGTATAAATTATTGAACGGTTAAGTTAATCACACATTCACTCCGCTCGGCGTTCTGCTGCTCCGTCTCCCCAGACAGAGCAGCAGAGTGTGTTCAGGAACTCGGAATGGGTATTTCCGAATGCACCCTATTTGGAGAAACTCGCATCATCTTCCTCTGATGTCTTAAACAAGCCAACAGAACTTGCTAGCTAGTGCTAGCTAATGTGTAAGAAGAATTGTTTTGCCTCCAGCTAAGCCCCGCCCACCAAAAAATGTCATACTGTTTACTAACATTAAAAGGGTCTATACTGCTTTTTAGACATTATCAGATATACCTACAGACTCATTTCAATGATACAGACGTTTTCTGCGGGTAACTGCAATACTTTGTGACTTGGTATTTAGTTGCACCTGTTTCTGATTGAGAAATTTCTGTTTGTGATCAGTATCCCGATTGTCATAACTATTATCGCTATGGATTCACCTTCTCTTTCTTCCGTGGTAAGAAACCAGAGTTTTATGTAAATTACTGTCACCTGACAATGGATGTATTTTGTTGCACCAAATTAAGTGCGTTGTGAATAATGTAGACCTCTGGAGTGATCATCGCTGTTCACTCGCTCCCTCAACCCTCCAAGGGTCAATCTGGCCACGTTCACTTCAGTGTTTTTAAACAAAAGCAATGACACATATGATGACTACAAGGATTCCACAAGGGCATGTTGAACAACTAATGAAACGCAGCCCTAGTTCCTCCCTGCTTTCACGCTTGAAAGAGCTCGTGGGACTCACAATGAACTTTCCTGCGTTTAAGTATTTTGTGGAGCCATTATTGCCTTAGTCTTTTTCTGTCTATACACAGGTTCACTCAGAGAACTTCTGTTACCGGACTCATTGTTTTCTGATAAAGGAATAATGTTCCTGGTGAACAACAAGTTTCCCTGCCAAACAACAATTACCCCCCGAAAGGACTTTGTAGAAGTTGGCAGCTTAATGCTGGTATTTCAAAGCACCGCATTGATAAAGTTTGCTGCACTGCACCTGCCCTTTACAATTAACTACTGCAGGACCACAGTACATTTCCATGTAGAGTTAGGGCACTGTCACACCTACCTCGTTTGCTCCGGACTTTTGAACATTTCAGTTTGGTCTGATGAAAAGAGGTGGTCTCTATCCAGATCAAACTAAACTACGGTTTGTTTTGTTTCTGGTGTTGGATGGTCGGGACTTTCAGAACAACTACAGGAAGTTTTGGCAGCATGTTGTTAAGTGATAAGAGTAGTGTAGCACTTAAGTGCATAGTGTGTGTGGTGTGGCAGCGCTGAGAGCAGACAGGTGTTGGCGATCGGAGCAGAGGAGAAATTAGCTGTAAAGTTGTCAAGTGGTAGGAAATGTACAATGTAAGTTTTGGTTTGCCACGAACAACATAACAAAACAAGCTGCGGTAGCACAGGGGGAGAGGAAGAGACAACTTTATAAAGGTCAGTTGGAAAAATACACAAACTCTGACACTTTTCAATTGTTCTTTAGAGAGGATGAGAGAGAGGCAATCCAAGAGGATGGGAAAGCTAACTGTCTACAAACCAATCAATGTCAGGTATATGGAGACACAGCTCACATAGGTGATGACCACAAGATGCAGCTATTAGTGCTCTCTCGAATACTGGCACTTGGGCAGTGACTGTCAGCATCAGACACCAATGAAAAAAGCCGTCCATTCACGTTGGCATGATACGCGGCTGGTTGGTGATATTCTGTAATGGAGTCTGGCGACGTTAGGGCGGAAATGCGGCTGGACAACGATGGCCTGTTTAAATCACTGGGTCTATTTGTTTTTGAGAGGAAGGGACCTCTGCAATGACCACTGAAGAAATTGTAACCGGGAGAAGTTTCAGCTGGTTTCAATTGGCAATCCTCACTGCCTAAAAAATCCCCCTAAATCTTACACACTGTTTCTTTAATAGTTCTTGAAGTTTGGACCTGTATATCTTAATTTCTCAGTTTTAAACTTGTTGACTGAAAGCTTTATATTTAGAGACTTAATAATGGAAGAAGCACAAATAAAAGACTTTATCCCTGCAGTACTTTAGCTTGTGTATTGGGTGAAAATGTCGCTTTTTGCAGTAATTATATTTATTTACCACCACTAACCTCCAGCAGCAAAAGCAATGTTCTTCCAGGAGTACGGGTTGCCCTGTGCTCCTGGAATAATAATAGGCGGAACATTGTGTACTTGCTCTCTAAGTGTGTGTGTTTGAATATGCTTTTTGTGGAGTCAATGAGGCGCAGGAGGAGCGCTAAAAAGTGGGCTCCTTACCACACAAACACATGCCACAGTAAGGTGCCGCTGTGCTGAGCTGTGCCGGGTGACTCAACAGGGTTTAGACTATAGACCTCACTGCGGGATGCATTTAGATACACATACACACACACACATGCTCAAACACACGCAGCAGGTTCCAGCCACAGCTCATTACTGCCGGTTGCAACAGAGCACACACACACACACACACACACACACACACACACACACACACACACACACACAAAGATTAAATGGGTAAATAGCTCAAATAGAGCAGTGTGAGTTTGTTGTGTGTTAATGTTGACAACATATAGTACACACATGTGCCTTTACAGGACAGCTCATAGGTCAGAGACAGCATGAGATCATGAGATTACAGCGTGACACACACACACACACACACACACACACACACACACGCTTCACTGTTCACGCTGAACCTCAGTCACCCTGTATGTCAAAGCCAGAGGTTGGATATCTATATCCACAGTGGCACAGAGCATTCCTCACACACCACTGAGCGATAGCCACATTATACAGTGCAGAAAATCCTGTTCCAGCTTTATCAATATCCGGCCCCGCAGCCAAAAAACCAGCCACAGCCAACAGAAAAATATGACTGCGTGCAAGAGACAGAGAATATTCATCATCACTCGGGAGGAAAGGTTGGCTCTGGGGAAACTGCAGGTTGTTTGTTCAAGCCAGACAATGTTGTGTTTGTTTATTGTTGAGGTCTCTAGCCAGCTGGCTTCCCCTTCATTGCCACGGGATAGGAATAATGGACAGCCTGGTGGTTGGGGGAAAATCAACTACTTTTTCCTGGTGTTTTTTTACACTCCCTAATATCGGTCTGTTTGAGCACAGTTTCTCTCTTACAGCAGCACCGTGCTAAATGCTGTTACACGCATTCACAGCTGCGAGCTGCCCTCTGCGACAGCAGTGTTGTGCAGCTGGCCAGAGTGCTGCTCCACTGGTGCTGCTGTGGGAGTTTGTTGCTTTTCTCACCTTGATAGAAGCTGCTGAGAGACCGAAGGGAGGACGCTATTCATGTCTTCCCCTGTCAAGATCTCCCTACATTCTAGCTAGTGAGTCCAGGTTGCTCTCGGCCCCACAACACCTACTCTACTGAAGGGCAAGTTTGGAGTTTGGTGGGCAGGGTTACCTTGTGATCACAGAGATCCCTCACTAACAGGAAAGTCGCTATCTTATCCACGTCCAGGCGCTTGAGGAAATGAATTGGACAGGGATTTGATATCTGATTTTCAGCGGTAGAATGTGACTATCAAGGCTGATTTGCTATTATCGCCGGTGAGCACAAGAACTCATGTGGAATATCTGCATGTTATGTCCTGTAGGCCCTTTCTTATCGATAAAATGCTCAAGCAATGTTCCATTAACATCACGATTTTGTGAAAAACACTTATTTGCTTTCATGCCCTTAGTTAAACAAGAAGACTGATGCCACTCATGTCTGTATGCTAAATATAAAACTATAGAGCCAGCTAGGGTTGCCAACTTTCTGAAATGAACATAAGGAATGGGGTGGTTGACTGTGACTATATCTCTCCTGATGCATGATGTTTGATGTCACAAATTATTCTGTGGCTAATGGAGAGCTGCAGGACTGAGTCGTCAAGCCCAGAATCGAGTTGGCATTTCACTTCAGGTTCCCTCGTCTCAGAGTCAGTGGGTTTTTTGAATTGGCTTTTTGGGTTGATGCTTGAAATAAGGTCCGTGTTTTGTACTATGACATAAAATACCCCACTCATTGCTGGGGTGGCTGTGGCTGTGGCTGTGGCTCAGGAGGTAGAGCAGGTCATCCACCTATCAGAAGATTAGCGGTTCGATCCCCATTTCCTCCAGTCTGCACATTATCCTCCTTTAGTGTATGATTACGTTAAAGCTGTAGCAGGTGGCACCTTGTACGGCAGCCTGGGCCACCATTGTATGAATGTGTGTGTGAATGCATGAATATCATTCATAGTGTAAAAAGCTCTTTGAGTGGTCGGGAGACTAGAAAGGCACTATTCAAGTGCATGTCCATTTACCATCATGAATTGGTCAGTTTTTATGTGTCTTAAAAAAGGTGGTTGCTAAGAAGTGGCTAAAATGGAAAATCAAATGAAAAAATCCCACTGGCTATTTGTCATGGGAACCAGGGCGATGCTGACTTCTTGGTTTGCCAACATGAAAATATCATCCCTGGAGGATGATCCCGATGATGCACGGGAAAACACAGGCAGATGATTGGGTAAACTCACTATGGAGAGCTGGGTGACAGTCTCTCTACACAGCCACGGGGAGCAGGCAAACAGAAACCAGGAAGGCGGAAACAGAGCTCTTGGTCAGGGACAGACGGCTAAGTGGTTTACCGGGGAGCAGAGGAAGCAGGAGAGTCAGAGGCAGGTGGAGTCGGCAACGAGGAAGCAGTCCAGGGATAAATGCTGGAAACTCTTTCATGGTATGACGAAGAACAATCTGACAAGGAGAGTCTGTGAAGCAGGAGTCTTTATAGTGGCAGGAGGTAATGATTCACTGGTGAGAGGTGTTAGCTTGATGAGGTGGGAGAGGTGGACCGGCAGGAGCGGGAATTGCGTGGACAGATGATAGACTGGCAGGAAGGTGTGGTGGCAAGGCAGGGAGAGTGGAAAATTACTGAGTGGGCTAAGAGGATGGCATGTATGGCAGGTAAAAAGTGCACACTGACGTGTAGTGTCCATCCACCATCAGGTTACAGTGAATGATCCTTTTCAGGTTTGACTTGGTTAAAGTTTGATGCATATATTAGTGTTATATTCTCATCAGAGAGGACTGAATCTCACCTGACTGATAAAATGATGCATAAGGAACATTAATTTATCACAAATATCTTACCATGTTGTATAAGTGATCAGTTTAGAAAGAAAAACAAAATGATCTCTGTTTAAATAAATGTTAACATAAAATTGCCCAAGAAAAGGGCAAACATGTTTTGTGACAGATAAAACGGTAAACACTTTTATAGTGTTTGTATTTGCTGAAGCCAGCTGTACTGGGTCTGTGTTAGTATTGGCTGAGGCTGCATGTGGATCAACTGTGTCTGTGCTTGTATTTGCTGACAATCCAGCATGTCTACTAAATTATAGATGACAATTCTGTTCCCCCAGATTTTCCTTTTATACATTTTCAAAATAACACTTTATATTATGACTTGGCTGAATACTTGATGGCTATTATTTACCAAGATGTGCATCCATACTGCACAGTATGCCAAGACACACTCAAAATTTATTCAGTAATCAGTGTCATTAATTGCTTTCCATTCTGCAGCAGAGTTGTAACATATGTGAGCCTATGAGGAGTGTCATCATATGTTGTCTGAAGTGGTCACAGAGGCTGCTGCTGGGAAGCATGAGTTTCATTTTGCCCATGCGCAAGTCAATGCATGTTCACACATGACACAGCTATTTTCTCTGTGCTGCAGTATCTAAACGCTGCTGCCCATTGGCGTTTATCAGACCTAATAAATAAATGTATTTCACTCTTCACTCTTCTCTTATTTTTTTGCTGGTGGACTATGCTTGTCAGTTGTCATGTTTTTATACCTCCACACTGGCAATTCCCCGAGGCGTTATGTGTTTGGGTTGTCTGTCTTTACGTTTGTCGGTCCGTTCATCCGTCCCATTCTTGTGAATGTGATATCTCAAGAACACCTTAGGGAATTTTTTCAGATTTGGCACGAATGTTCAATTGGACTCAAGGATGAACTGATTAGATTTTGATGGTCAAAGGTCAAGGTCAGTGTGACTTTGCATCTCATTCTTGTAAACACAATATCTGAAGAATGCCTTGAGGAAATTTCTTCAAATTTGGCCCAAACTTCACTTAGACCGAAGAATAAACTGATTAGAATTTGGTGGTTGAAGTTCAAAGGTCAAGGTTTCTGTGACCTCACAAAACATATTTTTGACCATTACTCAAGAATTCTTATGCAAATTATGAAAAACTTCACACAAATGTCGGATAGAATACAATGATGAAGTAATGGCATTTTATATCCATATGTCATTGTGACACAATTCCTGGGTACCCACCTTGAAACTGTGCTGACTGTATAGATCATCTGGGCTGCCAGGGGGAGATGTGTGTGAAGCGTCCATGTTTTCACAGACATGGATATAAACTGTAAGACACACTTGACTAATGTGGAGAGTCATACAACTGCAGGGCTGTAATTCTAGTTTACATCTTGCATTTGAACATAACGTGACAGGCTGAGGGATGACAGATCAGGGGGGTTCCCTTCTACCTAAAACAATTGGTCCTAACCTGTAACACTTCTTTCCCTTAGATTTGCACTAAATTGATTCTCAAAAATACAGAATAAAGCACACCCCTATGAGTTCACCACGGCGGTCTTTTAGGTTCCATTTACATATCCTTACATACTGTACTTTACAGGATGGATTGCAAACCTAGAACCAGCAGATGATTGTCTTATTGCGTCTTATGTTAGCATAGGTTAGAAGCAGGGAAAATGACTTGACTGGCTCTTTTCAGAACAATGTGGCTGAGGTCTTATTCGGTCCTTCATTCATTCATCTCTCTCTTGTCCTCCTGAGCTAAGAGGAAGGTCTGTGTGGAGCCACTTGCTGGCTCCGCGCCAACAGTCCATTCTAGCTCCATTAAACCCTATGGCTGCCCACTTTTTAGTGGTCCTATCAAATGTGACAGATTCGATTTAAATCCCTCTTGTAACCGTACACTGATCAAATGTTCCGTTTCAGTGAGAAATATGTCACAGTACAGAAACTTAAGACCCTTTTAACTTCCGTTTCACTGGGACTTTTTGAAAGAGAGTTCAACAGTTTGGAAAAACTGCTGGGAGTTAGATGAAAAGATCAATACCACTCTCCTCTTGGTCCAAAGAGTGGTATCAATTCTCTCATCCAACTCTTTGGCATGTGGAACTATTTCTTTGAACAATGACATGCCATTAAAGGGCCACTGTGTGAAATGGGTTGAAAACCGTTGAAAACAGTGACATCAGTGGTCAAATTCTAGATTGCAGTGCTCACTCGCTCACCCCTCCCGTCGGGTAAATGACGGTGGACTCGTAGGGACAAAAAGCCTTGCGCAGACACAAGTTTTTCAGGAGTAGGTCTATCTAGCGACGAGGTGAATGTTTATTTAGAAATCTAAGCCATGTTACGATATTGTAATGAATCCCTCACGAGCAGGAGACCAGAGTAGCGTTCGGGAAAAAGGCCTGTTTATTTGAGCACTCCAGAAACTCCGGTAACACTCCACTCCGTCCCAAACTCTGACTCTTCTAGCGTAACACACACACTTCATACACACATACTCACTTACAGTACCTAGCGGGTACCCCCTCCCCTCTCTGCTCCACCAATCTCCAGCCCGCACACTGACTGACAGCGTAGCCTGTAAACAGAGCTCAGCTGTTTATTTAGCCTAGCAATATCTCCGGACTATAGTAGCTGCAATGGACGACTTTGAACACAATTTTGAAGAGTTTCTTTTAGCGGACACAGACCCAGAGCCATACCTGTTTGAGCCGGAGCATACAGATGAGGAACTTGGATGCTGAGCGGGCTGCACATTTTGCTGCACAGAGTGGGATTCGGTGCTACCATTGTTGGGGAGATACAGTATATCATCAGGAGGAAAAGCGCCGCAGAGAGTGCATCACAAGGAGTGAAGTTGCATCTTCTTTTCCTCGCAGATGACGGTTCCGGTTCATTCTCTCCTGTTGCGTGGTAAGTGTGGTCCATTCCCAAACTTTATAACTAAAAAAACTTTTCACTACTCTCCAGCGACAAACTACTAACACTCTCTGCTGTTTCCTCCTCCTTCTTCCTTCCTCCCGCTGTCTTCGTTGGTTTATTTATACACGCGAAATGCGTTCTCTGGCTGGCTGGATTGTCCGCTAGGGCTGCCTTACATACATGGCGGCGCAAGATGGCGACCTCTCTAAAGCAAGGCCCTTGCTATATATATATATATATATATATATATATATATATATATATATACAGTACAGGCCAAAAGTTTGGACACACCTTCTCATTCAATGCGTTTTCTTTATTTTCATGACTATTTACATTGTAGATTCTAACTGAAGGCATCAAAACTATGAATGAACACATGTGGAGTTATGTACTTAACAAAAAAAAGGTGAAATAACTGAAAACATGTTTTATATTCTAGTTTCTTCAAAATAGCCACCCTTTACTCTGATTACTGCTTTGCACACTCTTGGCATTCTCTCCATGAGCTTCAAGAGGTAGTCCCCTGAAATGGTTTTCCAACAGTCTTGAAGGAGTTCCCAGAGGTGTTTAGCACTTGTTGGCCCCTTTGCCTTCACTCTGCGGACCAGCTCACCCCAAACCATCTCGATTGGGTTCAGGTCCGGTGACTGTGGAGGCCAGGTCATCTGCCGCAGCACTCCATCACTCTCCTTCTTGGTCAAATAGCCCTTACACAGACTGGAGGTGTGTTTGGGGTCATTGTCCTGTTGAAAAATAAATGATCGTCCAACTAAACGCAAACCGGATGGGATGGCATGTTGCTGCAGGATGCTGTGGTAGCCATGCTGGTTCAGTGTGCCTTCAATTTTGAATAAATCCCCAACAGTGTCACCAGCAAAACACCCCCACACCATCACACCTCCTCCTCCATGCTTCACAGTGGGAACCAGGCATGTGGAATCCATCCGTTCACCTTTTCTGCGTCTCACAAAGACACGGCGGTTGGAACCAAAGATCTCAAATTTGGACTCATCAGACCAAAGCACAGATTTCCACTGGTCTAATGTCCATTCCTTGTGTTTCTTGGCCCAAACAAATCTCTTCTGCTTGTTGCCTCTCCTTAGCAGTGGTTTCCTAGCAGCTATTTGACCATGAAGGCCTGATTGGCGCAGTCTCCTCTTAACAGTTGTTCTAGAGATGGGTCTGCTGCTAGAACTCTGTGTGGCATTCATCTGGTCTCTGATCTGAGCTGCTGTTAACTTGCCATTTCTGAGGCTGGTGACTCGGATGAACTTATCCTCAGAAGCAGAGGTGACTCTTGGTCTTCCTTTCCTGGGTCGGTCCTCATGTGTGCCAGTTTCGTTGTAGCGCTTGATGGTTTTTGCGACTCCACTTGGGGACACATTTAAAGTTTTTGCAATTTTCCGGACTGACTGACCTTCATTTCTTAAAGTAATGATGGCCACTCGTTTTTCTTTAGTTAGCTGATTGGTTCTTGCCATAATATGAATTTTAACAGTTGTCCAATAGGGCTGTCGGCTGTGTATTAACCTGACTTCTGCACAACACAACTGATGGTCCCAACCCCATTGATAAAGCAAGAAATTCCACTAATTAACCCTGATAAGGCACACCTGTGAAGTGGAAACCATTTCAGGTGACTACCTCTTGAAGCTCATGGAGAGAATGCCAAGAGTGTGCAAAGCAGTAATCAGAGCAAAGGGTGGCTATTTTGAAGAAACTAGAATATAAAACATGTTTTCAGTTATTTCACCTTTTTTTGTTAAGTACATAACTCCACATGTGTTCATTCATAGTTTTGATGCCTTCAGTGAGAATCTACAATGTAAATAGTCATGAAAATAAAGAAAACGCATTGAATGAGAAGGTGTGTCCAAACTTTTGGCCTGTACTGTATATATATGTATAACACATAATTATAAGGCTACAAAAACCAAACAAATTTTATTTTATAGCGATTATACACTTATATAAACATATTAATGGGTAGAATATTCAGATTCAGATTTGACAATAAACCATGCCAAATATTACACACTGGCCCTTTAAAGACCCTTGCACACTAAGTCCATATTATTCTTCTGAAACTGAAAAGAAAAAAAATTAAATACGGCCCACGTTATGTCAACCACGTTTACACACCGACTCTAATGACAGAAGTAAGTTTCAAAGTTTGCGGAACACGTTTGATTTTCCATGTTCTTGTTTTTGTGACCAAGAAGCAGTGAAGAAGATGTGGCGTAACCTGTGGGACACATACATCTGCAACAAGAGAGAGGAACAGGGCCAAAGTAGAAAGCAGGCCAACAAAAACAAGAAGTGAAAATATACGGTAAAACAACGGTAAAAGCCTAGACCCAATATAATGCCCAGTCCATTTAACTAGCTGGATGTAGCTACACATATTGGCAAATAAAGGCCTGTCTCAGTTATACCCTCCCAATTTTACATCTTTTTAATGTTCTCAATTCACTGAACTATAAAATATTGCTGTTCACTTAATACTCTTTTTTTAAATTTATTGATGGATTGATTTAATAATTTGTGTTTTCTGTTAGAAATCATATCATTAGAAAACATGACCATGAAATAATCACTGGAGAGAAGTGTATTAAAAAATCAGGATAAAAATCAATAGAATATGATAGAGCTGTCAGGGCATTGTGTGAACTACACAACATAGTGGGAAATAAAAATATTTCTGCTAACAAATGCAGATGAGGATTGACTATTCAGCTGACTGAATGGTGAAACTTTCACCTCCAGAGAAGCCAGGGGGAAATGAGTGGAGTTTATGTGGACATCAGAGCCCAGGCTGGCGTGTAGAGCCAGACTGTGGCCTCTTCATGCTTCCTGTGTTCCTGAACTGACAGTTTCTGCTGCCCCGCCAGTGAACTCTTGCATCTGCCAGATTTCTCTACTTAGATACTCTGACTGTGCTGTAATATAGCGTGATCCTACGGTCTTTAATTGTATATTTAGACACTGGAGGAGGATGTTCTGTCTTGTTCTTCTTGATGTGTCTCATTATTTTTTGCTCTGTCTTCTTCATGCTGTTGTATATAAGAGCAAGCAGATGACGTTGGAAGCGCAATCACTAATTGCACAACGCTGTTCCCTTCGACTCTTATCTTGTTAAACGCTCAATTGGGGAATCATGCCAGAGTTCTTGTCACTCAGCAAACTGTGTTGTGTCTTGTTATGTGTAATGTAGATTAGTTGAATTAAGATTGCTCTTGTTGCTGCTTTCTACGGTTGTTAAATGCTGTGATTGTGGCAGAAATAAAGGGTTGGTTCTGTCTTGTAGTTTTGATCTTGTGCTGCAATACTTTACAGAATCCTCGAGAGGCAAAGTGAGAAAACAATTCTAAAATCTAAGTTTGATTTAAATAGTTTTTAAACCTGTCCGACCAATCGCGAGCAGCGCCACTGAGTGCGAGCATAGTGACTGACACACTCAGCTGTCAATCATGACATTAAACTGCCTTTTTATAGCATTAAATAACCAAATAACACCAAAGCTTTCGATTTACTGGTCCATCTACATCCCAACCCTCACCTTTGGTCATGAACGCTGGGTTGTGACCCAAAGAATGAAATAGCAGATGCAAGCGACCAGAATGAGTTTCCTCCGTGGGGTGGGTGGGCTCAGCCTTTAGAGATAGGGTGAGGAGCTACGACATCCAGAGAGAGCTCAGAGTAGAGCCGCTGCTCCTTCACGTTGAAAGGGGTCAGTTGGGGTTCTTTGGACATCTGATCAGGATGCCTCCTGGGCGCCTCCCATTGGAGGTGTTCCGGGCATGTCCCACTGGTAGGAGGCCCCGGGGCAGACCCAGGACACACTGGAGGGATTATATATCTCATCTGGCCTGGGAATGCTTTGCGGTCCCACAAGAGGAGCTGCAAAGTGTTGCTGGGGAGAGGGAAGTCTGGGGTGCTTTGCTTGATCTGCTGCCCCTGCGACCCGGCCCCGGATAAATGGATGAAAATGGGTGGATGGATGGAATCATGTTTTCTTTCAGCTGAATTTAAATATCTCCATACAATTTAAACCCTTGACTGTATATATAGACGGACGATGCATCTCCACTTCCTCCAACTGCACAAAAATAAAGCCAAAATATCCTGAATACAGCTGCTGCCACCTTGCTCTGGTGACGCCTTTTGGAATGGTATCTAGTTCCTGCCCATAAACCTGTTCGACCAATTGCTAGCAGCACTATTAAGTGCAGGCACACCGAATGGCACACACAGCTGTCAGACATGACATCAAACCACCTTTCTATTAGAGCGGGGTTGAAAAAAATCGGTTTAATCGATTCGAATCGATTTTCCTTTAAATGGCATAAAATCGATTCATTAATTAAAAAATCTATCTTTTACTATAACTATTTTCCTCCGTGGACGTGTTGTACAGCCGGTAGCAGACTGCAGCAGCAGTACTATCAACCCAGATAATCTCGCGAGGTCAGCATTTAGCACCTGAGGTCATGGCGAGAGATCTCGTGAGATGGCCGGACACTGAATGAAGACAGAGCAGCAAACAGTGGTGGGAGCGCGTCCACTGAAGGCATGGGTCTATGGTGCGAGTATTTTCACTCGCATTTTCCCCTAAAAATATAACGCTAATAATGTACGCATGTTTATTAAATGCACATCAGTTTCACAGAAAAGATTAAGAAATACCACTAAGCATCAGCACACTGCTAACTGTAGCCTCAGTTTGTACCTCATACAGATCTGCTGGTAAAGTTAACTTAGCGTTAGCAAGCGTGATAAAAGACGGCAGAGAGGCAACGTTGTGCAAATAAACGAGATTTATTAATTCTTTGTAGCAGTAAACACATGGGCCAATAACAAATGTGTTAACTAACTATGCTAAAGCTTTACAAGCTATTCAGGACTGCCGACGATAACGTTAACATGACAAACAGCAAGGCTAACGTTATGGCTAACAAGCTAACGTACTGACGCTCCTCAGACACTCAGACACACACACACACACACACACACACATACCGGACAGCATCTCAGTCCTTCCTTAGCCGCTAACGTTAGCTCATGTACGACACAGGTACCACACAGAAACTTTTACAAAGGGTCATAATGTGCTTCTAGTGACTGTTAAATCGCCAGCGAACGTTGTTTACACAGACACAGAGAACAGCTGCCTGCTCTCATGGGACAAAGATCCTCTGAGAAGAAAGACGGTTCACTCTGCTCTGCCGCCAGGAACAAACTGGGAGGCAAAGATCCTCTCTGAGGAAGAGGGTTCACTTTGCTGCAGGGTTCACCTACATATATTGTTTCTCTTCTGATACAGTCAGTGTGTGCATCATAACCACTGCAGTGTATTGCACAAAAGCTTGTGAGGACAAAGATGGTTACAGGCAGCAAACTTGTGGATGTCCTTTGTTTACATTTTTTGTAGCCACTTCATTTAAATTGTCTGCCTTGTGATTAGATTTAATTTAAAATATTTATTTTGTATGTGTCAGGTAATGTTAAATAAAAGTACATGATGACTAATATACTGCTTTCGGGTCAATTCTTAATGTAAACAGTATTTTTAATAGTAATGCACCAGGTCAGAGGGTTCCTTGTTAAATATACTTCGTTAGTTCTCAGAAAATATCTTAATATCCAAGCAAATTTTGTATCATAATTGAAATATACTTGACTGAATCGAGATTGAACTGAACTGAATTGAATTGAATTGAATCGAATCGTGAATCGGATCGAACTGAGTCCTTGAAAATCGAATCGAATCGATCTGGAAAATCTGAATTGATACCCAGCCCTACTTTCTATAGCATCAAATAACTAATTAACACCAAACTTGAACCTGAAAATGAACACTTAAACAAACAGCAGTGTGATAAGAACTACCTAAAGTGGCAGAAACCATCTTTGGGAAAAATGTATTTGATGTGTACTTTGATCCTTTAGTTAAACCCTTGTGGCATCTGCTAACATGGAGGGACCTATACTGCAGCCAGCCACCAGGGGGCGATAGAGATGTTTTGGCTTCACTTTTGGGGAGCTGTCATGTCATCCATTTTTATATACAGTCTATGCTCTAAACACAAGGTACTATGGAAGCTCTGAGAGGCCAGATCTATTTTTAAACCTGACTTTATTTGTTTCCTCTGCCGTCTTTAGGACTTACAGGTACTTTATGACTTACAGATACTTTAGGTAATTTATACAAGTATTAATAGTTTTCTTGTGCCTATGGGTGAATGGATTGTAATATTAACTGAGACTTAACTTAACTGAGACTTTCCCCAACATTCTTGGTTGCCAGTAACAGCTTGTTGTCTGGTTTTAATGCAAAGGACTCGAAACAAGGTACATGTATTGTGTATTATCCAGTTATGTAACATCATCATCATGTCTTTCTTTTCGCTAAAACATATTTTAATCGACGTGACATGACATGACAGGAAGACAAAGACATGACAGTAATGTTACATAAGTTGATATGATATGCAATGTAGTGCAGATTCAGGACATAATGATCCAGTCTAAACTAATTAAGCTGACACAAGAGAAATATTTATTGCAATTCTTTTGCCCCTAAATATCAAACAAAAGCAGCAGCCTGTGGTTTTGAATTCCAGTCAGTTCTATTCACATCTTTGATCGAGAGGAGCTTTACGTTTACATTTTCATCATCATTGCGTAATATACCACATGTGGTTAAGGCCGTGTTTTAATTCAAAGTCCTTCACAATCCCATCACTACGGTTTTACCTTGGGTCATGGCTTTTACATTTTTTTGAAATCTCATGACACCATAGTGTAATAGTGAACAATATGTTTTGCTTCTATAGAGTATTTCTGGGGCATATCCTTCTTTAATGGAGCGGCATTGGCCTAGTTAGTGTCAATGCAGTGCATGGTCAGGCCCGCAGGGTCCTCCACTCTGGCTGGTCGATAGAGCTTAGAAACCATGAGGCAGGACAGTGAGAAGAGAGAGTGGTTGATAATGAAAAGACATTCACCGGATATTCTTTACTGTTCTTTTGTAGGTCCGTAGGGTACTGGTTACAAACATGTGAGATAACATTTATCCCTATAATGTCACATATAACATCCACCTATACCGTCTGATGCAACGTCCCCAGTAGGTTTTAAATTCCGAGGAACTAGACACGCATTTTCTCCTGCCTAGAAAAGGACGCTTATCTATTACAAGTTCTAATCTATGTTAAATTATTTATTTTTTTCTGATTTATATCAAGCTGTGTAAATACATCTGTGATTACCATTTCAGAATTACCCCAGAATCACTTGCCTTTGATTTGGTGCTCAAACCTTCCAACCTCCTGTGGTGTTCTGCATGCCTGACACAGCTGGAATCATAAAAAATGCATTCAGTGTATGTTCATCCCAAGCGGCTACTACCACGGCTGAGTGATGCAGGCAGTGCAGGAGTGCCTTAAATTGCAGTTTATCTAATGGCCACTAAATGCTGGCTCTGAGAGTACTGATTGTACGCAAGTCTGTGCAGAGAATCAATTATCTCAACATCTGTCTTATAATTCTGATTACAGTATCATAATAATTCTACGGGAAGGTCTAAATTATTGATTTGTTTTTCTGATATGTGTCTTACATGTTGGCTTATGCTGGGAAACGTGAACCTAATATGCGATAGCCTTTTTCTAATTATGACTTTTATGAGTAACTTGTCTGTCCATTTCCATCACTCATCTGCCCAACCAGCTGAAGCAAACTGGCTTCAGAGACTGAGCATTCTTTATTCAGAGCTTCAGAGAATCGATAATGATCCAGTGAAATCCAGTGAGTTGAGGGCTGAGGGCCAGATCGATTCACCCCCTTCAAAAGGCAGTTGGTATGGCAAAGGGGAGTGCTGCAGATGAAACAGTCTTCAAAGCAGAAGAGGTGCATGCAGATAGAGAGGAGTAAAGAGGCACTAGAACATAGCAGTGACCTGTATGGTGTGTTTAACTCTGATGAAAGAAATGAACTGTGGGGCAATGTGATGGTTAAAGCAACTTTGCTGAGGAAAATTAGATTTCAGACCATCAACACACCCTTTCTAACTAATTACAAAGTTTTTAAATTAGAGGTTTGAGCTAAATTGTAATTTCAGCATGCCAATATACAGTGGCAATGCTGACATACTGATGTTTAAGTATAAGGTATAAAGGCAGATTTATACTTGCGCGTCAACTCTATGCAGTGTCTACGCCATAGTCTATGCACGTGGCCTACACTGTTGTAAGCATTAATACTTCTGCTGTGGTTTGTCTGTGTCACTTTGCAGTTACACCTCCAAAACATTAGTCTGCGGTGGGGTTTCTGTGAAGTGGTATAAAATTGAGTTGATTCAAAATGCAACCACAACACACATTAAACATGGCTTAATAGCGACCCATTCAATTACAAGTACGCATAGTGACTTCACTATAACTCGCAGCATTCACAGACAAAGCATTTGTCTTTATCTGGACACATTTTCCCTACAAATACAACATGCAAACGTTATTAGCACAAGCCTATGCCATTTTACATTGTATAGATTAGCCTAGCGACTAGCAGACTTTTCCTCTACTCATATGAAACCAGGGACAACAGCAACATTTACCAAAGGTAGTGTAACAAAAGTCGGCTCCTTTACAACTCACAGTGTTCACAGACAAAAAATTGTCATTTACTAAACAAGTTTTCCAAACAAATACAACATGCTAATGTTATTAGCACAGGCCTATGGCACTTTACATTGTATAAACTAGCCTAGCGACTAGCAGAGATTTCCTCTGCTGATATGGGGGTCTGCCCATTTTTCCGACAGCCCATTGGTCTGACATCCCATTGTTCTGGCCATATTAAACCCATTGTTCCGAAGTCCGTTCCGAAATCATCATGATGCCCTGTGGTTAAGGTCTGGTTAGGTTTAGGCACAAAAACCACTTGGTTAGGGTCAGGAAAAGATCATGGTGTGGGTTAAAATGAAAAAGAAAGTGACAAACACATAAGCTGTGAGCCTGCTCCGCCTCAAGCCTTTCCCAGCTGACCCAGAGCCGGTTGCGGCGCACCATCAAGGCACAAATACGCCCATCGGGAGCCGTTCAGCACCGCGGAGAGCTCCCCATACAACCCGGACCCCAGAGTTAATAACAGGAGGTTATGGTGTTTCACTCTCTTCTCTCTATGACACTTGTATCTCGACCAGTAGCCTACTTTTGTTGCGTTGCTGATCCTCTGTGGTACACAAATACAGTAATAATCGCATATTGGAACAACGGGACGTCAGACTAATGAGAGGTCGAAACAATGCTACGGCACCCTGCTATGAAGCCAGGATAAACCCTAAGTATAAATTCTCTAAGGATAAATCACACATAAGACTTAAAATGCTATTTTGAGAAGGTTTTATTGTCCTCACAATTTATTGTTTATTATCTGTGAAATAAAAGTAAAAAATAAAAGCTTTGTTTCCACTGAGGGAAATGGTTTCAGCTTACAAAAAAATCCCCCAAAAAACAGGAGGTTTGCGTCACTCCAACTTGTAGTTACATTTCTGGGGAGGTGCCTGTCTGGCTCCGTTTTAGCATACTGGGGTATGCTAAATAGCACAGAGAACTGTAGTAAGTACTGCAAGTACCGCTGACACTGATGGGAATGTCCTTCGTTCTGTACCAAATTTCATGGCAGTGCATCAAATCTTTAAGGAACCACTTCATTCAGACCTGCAAAAGTCACCAAGAGTGCTGTGATCAGACCCAAGAAATCAGGCTTGACCCTAAATTAACCAGTATAGCTTCTATCCAAGCCCGACCCACTGCAGCAGCTTCAGACCTGAGCCCGAGTATAAATCTGAAATTCCACTGTAAAACTTATTTTTTGATTTTAAATGATTTGTTACAAGCTAAGGGCTGATATGTTTCATCTCACCATTTCTCCTCCTCTTCTTTCTGTTATTTTAAGAGTCTGCTGACAGCTCTGTGTCTTGTGCACAGCAGTTTAGACAGAGCAGGCTGCGCCCCTCAGTGCATCGCTGTCTTCAAGTGCACACGCCCATCCATGGTGATGTGGCAGGCAGATGATGGTCACTGCTCTCTGCTGCATGTTTAACACATCTCTTCCACTGCTGAGGAAGCAGAGGGCAACACTGCCTACCAAGCCGCCTCGCAGCCAGTTTCTTTCATTTCTCTTTTTTCTCTCGTTTTCCCCCCAGTGCCATTGATACACCAGAACCGCCAGTTTCATGCGTCTCCTGTGCAGTGCACTTGAGTTTGTACATGGTGTGTGACCCCTTTTTTTTTTATTAGTTTTGTCAATTTAAATCTAAATCTTAACATTTTTCATTAGTGATAATGGGTTGATGGCAACACAGCTGAGGATCAGAGGTCAGAGGACCACCAAAGTCAGTACATCTTTTGGACACCATGGTTAACTATGCACCACATTTTGTGGATTTCCATCCAATAGCTGTTGAGATATCTAAGCTTTGATCAAGTCTTATGTCCGGTATACACTGTGATTTTGGGCTGTGCCAGACGAAAGATGGCCATCTTGGGAGACACATGGTGATATCTTTGGTCGTGGCTCTAAAACGTTGGTCTTACATCGCACTGTGAGACAGGTTCAAGGACGGCCGTTGTCAATGTCTTGTGTCCAAAGATAACCTGAGATAAAATTCTGACAGTGTCAAAAATTTAGAATGACTATCTCACAGTGCGACAGCTGCTATGACCTATGTCTACTAATCAACCAATAGAAATGCAGCATGAAATGACACAATGGTCACCGCGACACCGGCGCTAAACCCAAACAAATGATCGCTTGCCATGGAGGTAAAACGAACAAAAAGAAGTCTGTGGAACTCCCAGAAAGAGGAAAGTTTGGTGGAGCTGCGGCAGCAGAAGCCTTGTTTATTTGATGTTTCCTCCAGCTGCTATCATGACTGCGAGAAAAAAGATGCTGCATGGAAGGAAACTGCGGAGGAACTGCAACTTCCAGGTGAGCAAGCTACCTATGGTGGTGCAGATGGATGACATACGCTGATGCGGTGCACGATGATGACGCTGCATATTGATGTATGTCGTAACCTGCGATTCAGTAATAAACGGCCATCGTACAATCTGAACACATCAAACTTGACGTCGTACCAACGTTTATCAGATCCACGTCTCACAGTGTGTCATGCAATAGTCTTATAAGATTGCTAAAATCACACAGTGTGTAGAGGGCATTAGCCTGATAGGGGTTGCAGGAGGGCTGGAGCCTATCCCAGCTGACACTCGGCAAGAGGTGGGGTACACCCTGGACAGGTCGCCACTCTGTCACCGGGCTGACACATAGCTGGAGCACCCGGAGGAAGCCCACACTGACGTAGGCAGAACATGCAAGCTCCGCACAGAAGGGCTCCTCTACCTTGGGGTTCGAACCCCTCCACTCTGAGTTCGCCCCAGAAACCTTCTTGCTGGAAGGCAACTATGCTAACCACTGCAACACTGTGCTGCAGACATAACCCTTGAACTCCAGTTGGAGATTTTTTCCAGTGGGTGAACTCTTAAAAGAAAGAAATGGAAGAAAAATTAAAACAATTTTGAGAAATTAACTCACAGATCAAGCAGTTGAGAAATGTTGAGTTACTTTACCCCACCCCCTGTGGAAGTACTAAACAAGAAATGAATGGCATTTACATAACTTCTCAAAAGCTGCATGCAGCACATAAACTCAGTTTGATGACCCATGTTAATGCGTCCTACTCCCTTCAGCAGAGACACAAAATTCACACCGTTTTTCTCCTGTCTTCACACACACAGAAGGTACACACACATTTTCATACATATACTCTAGAGGGACATTAACTGCAGATTAGAGAATGCACAGGCACAGACAGAGAGCCGCTTCATTACTGGTGGCATTTAGCAGGAGGACCCCTGCACCTTATCCAAGACAAATGCCAGTGTGCGGCACACAGTACCACCTATTATATACTGACATCTGTGGAAAGGTTAATACAGTCCTTAAGTGGAGGAGATGCCCGACTGCTCTGGATTGCTTTGGTTTCCTCTGCTTTCATTGGTCTATGTGGTGTGAAGGGCGGAAAAAGGGGGCATCTGCAGGGCCAGTTGTGTTTACGCCTGTTTGCATGTGTCTGTTAATGTTGTGTGACAGCATCTGCTATGCCTGTGTGTGTGTGTGTGTGTGTGTGTGTGTGTGTGTGTGCACGTGTGTGCGTGCGCATGTGTGCGTGTGTGTGTGTGTGTTTTATTTCTTGTCCACATATAAAAATGATAAAGCATGAAAAGAAAAGCTCTAATTGTGTAGGTGAGGTCTGAAGTGAGGAACGCACCTCAAAGGAAGAAAGAAGGAAAATAGCTGACATGCAGTAGTGCAGCTTAATTGGATAACAGATTCTGAGCTCAGTGAGGAAGAATAAGGTGTCAACCAGTGAGAAGTTAAGAAAATGAAATAAAAATAAAATGCAAAAGAAGTGGATGCACACTAAAGTGAGAGTGTGTGTGCGTGTGTAATGAGAGAAAGGGAGAAGGTGGGGAGGTAAAGATAAAATGCATGCATTTTTTTCAATCACAGAAGATGCAGGATTAACCCTGCATGCTCTCATTTATCAACCCCTTAATCAGAGATTCAGATCCGGGAGTGTGTAATTAACGTGCCCTTTATCAATGCACTTTAATCACATATTGACAGATGCCACAGTCCTACCCATTTTTCCAAGTCAGTCAATTCAGCCATGCATTTAAAATATTTATATGTGTTGAATTTTTAGTATTTCCATTCAGTTTTTTAGAAGTTATCATTGATATCAGTGTGAGGAAGATCTATAGGATGATATTGGCTTAGCTCGTTTTTGGTGCTTTGGTTCAATAAAGCTGTGTGATTCCCTGATTCTGTGTTTATATGGTGCCTTTGAATCTAGTAGTGCCAGCCTTACACCAAATACCTTTTTTAAGCAAATTCCCATCCATCCATCCATTTTCAGTTGCCTATTTGGAATTGGGTTGCTGGGGCAGCAGGCTGAGCAGCACTTTCCAGCTCCTCCTGGGGGACCCCAAGGCGTTCCCAGGCCAGACGAGATATGTAATCCCTCCAGCGTGTTCTGGGTCTGCCCTGGGGCCTCCTACCAGTGGGACGTGCCCGTAACATCTCTAACGGGAGGCATCCAGGATCCTGATCAGATGCCCGAACCAACTCATCAGATCCCTTTCCGAGCTCCTTACCCTATCTCTAAGGCTGAGCCCAGCCAGCCCACAAAGGAAACTCATTTTAACCACTTGTATCCACGACCTCATTCTTTCGGTCATTACCCAGAGCTCATGACCATAGGTGAGGGTTCCCATTAAAGTAGAGCTTAGATTCTCTGCCCGAGCCCGAACCTGAGCCGAACCCGACCTCAACCCGTGGGCTGGGTCGGGCCGTAATTTTCCGCCACTATCCTCAGGCTCAAACAAATCGGGCTCCTCATAATACACCTAAGCTATGGAACCAACTACTCATCACAGTGCTACTTATCACAGCCGATGTCCACGTTCATATCTGTAAAAAAAAAAAAAAAAAAAGGTCTGGTTTAAACCGGGCTCGGGCTCGCAATTACAATTAAAGGGACGGGACGGGCTGGGCTGGGCTCGGACAGAACATGCACGGGCTGGATTTTTTGGACCTGATCTAAGCTCTACATTAAAGAAAAATTTTCAAAGTCGGAAAAGTATCATGAGAGATTTACCTCAGTTGGTGCGCGCTTTGCAAACTCAACTGTTTTGTGTAAGGTGGTCATAAAACTTAGTCCAAGCAATCCCAAGTCAGTCTTTTCTTGACATTGCAACAAAATCAAGTACGTATTGTTTTTAGTCTTGGCTCATGCAAATACTGAAGTCAAATGATTTGAACATTGTCAACAACCAATAGCTGCGCTCTCTCCAGCAGCAAACAATAAGCAGCAAACTGAGTAGACAGTAAACATGGAGGAGACTCTGGGGAGGTGTAAGAATGTGATGAAGTCTTGGTTCTCTTGTACTGTGGAAAAGAAGGAGAAACTGGTGGAGTGAACAAGAGTCGGTGTTTAATCTGTGTGTCTCTGATCCACCACTTAGTTTAATGAGAAATCTTAATTTCTGAAACAGTTCACCTCCATTGCCATGATCTTCTCCCACTAATATAGCACAGTGAACTAATGGAGGCTGTTAGCAAGTGGAGGCGGCAAATCCATATATTGACATATGACACCTTTTATCTTGTGTGTTTTTACATTAGTAATTGTTAATATATGTCATATTTCTTAAAAGGAGTTTGGCGTAATGTTCTCCACCAGGAGCAGGATGGGAAATAATCTCAAAAGGAATGTCTTCGTAGTCTTGCAATTAGTGACAGTGCATGGTCCCCAGTCTTTGCAAAACCTTTTAGTGTGCGACTAGAAACTCACATCGTCTAAAGATGAGAGAGGTTGTTGGACTTTAGTCTATTTAAAGGGTGGCTGTAGCTCAGGAGGTAGATCAAGTCGTCCACTAATCAAAAACTCAGGATCTCGATCCCCGGCTCCTCCAGTCCATATGTCCAAGTATCCTTGAGCAAGATACTGAACCCTAAATTGCCCCTGATTGCTGTTCCCTCAGTGTGTGAGTGTGTTAAAGCTGTATAGCAGGTGGCACCTTGTATGGTAGCCTTGGCCACCGGTGTGCGAATGAGACTCATAGTGTTAAAAAAAAAAGCACTTTGAGTGGTCAGCAGGCTAGAAAGGCGCTACACAAGTGCAGGCCATTTACTATTTTAAAAGTCTTTTCAAAGTCTTTTAGTGTATGGTAGGCATTATGGGACCACACTAATGGACAAGTTCAGTATTAAAGGAACCCTGTGGAGTTTCTGATCACTAGTAGCTCTGTGGGGCAGTGTTTATGAGTGGGTCCCTGCTTAGTTTGTTCTGTGCATATGCACAAAGATGCATTTATGCTTCAGCACAGGCAGGGAAGAGAAAAACTGCTGGTAAGTAAACGTAGATACAAACAATGCAGAGTTCAGAATTTTAAAGAAAACCGACTTCTCAAGTATTCATTTATTGATAAATTACGAGGGCACGTGGTGCAGTGGTTAGCATTGTTGCCTCACAGCAAAGGGTACCTTGTTCAAACCGGGGGTGGGAGAGCCCTTCTACGCAGAGTTTGCATGGGTTTTCTCTGGGTACTCTAGCTTCCTCCCACAGTCCAAAGACATGCAGGTTAACTGGTGACTCTAAATTGTCCGTAGGTGTGAATGTGAGCGTGAATGGTTGTCTGTCTCTATGTGTCAGCCCTGTGATAGTCTGGTGACCTGTCCAGGGTGTACCCTGCCTCGCCCAATGTCAGCTGGGATAGGCTTCAGCTGCCCCATGACCCCTAACAGAATAAGCAGTTACGAAAAATGAATGAGTGAATTAAGTGTTTTTATGAGGATGGAAATGGATTAAGCACAATTGATAGACCTTTAGGATCGACCATGTCTCCTAGAAATGTTACAGTGCAGCAAATCTGCAACAGCAAATACAATCTGAGATAGATTTAATGGTGCATGGATTATGTTTTCTATTAACATAAAAGGAAATGTTGTCAGGTAATGTACCTGCCTAGTCCCACAATATTGATACTGAACAAATAAGTAAAATATTCACTGACTGCAGACAGACCTGAGCTGTTCTGCTGCATAATACTTTTACTGTGGATACTCATGCTGCTTATACTTTTGTACTCCTACTTAAGTAAAGGATTTCACCACTTCTCCCACCACCACTGATTTACACAGTAAGAAGCCTGACGTAACTCGAATCTCCAGCGAAATCCAAGTTGTAAGATCACCTACAAGTGAGTTATTCCCTGTAGTTTCATTGCCGCCATTTCCCAAGCTAATGAAGTTATCAGGGACCAATTTCTCACAGCATTAAATGTCAAATGCAAATTCTTTTCAAACCAGCTTGTACAGTGTAATAACTTACATTGTAAGCACCGTGGGTGTAGAACAGTTTGAATTGTGCTGCACAAGCTGCTTAAAGAAGTCTGACATACATTTTAATGCATTTCTTCTGTGTATTTTTTTGGCCATGCAATAAAGTGTTTGTGTTTGTAGATTGTTGGAGGAAATTCCTGGAAATGCTGCTGATATGGGCCTAAATATATGCTTGAATTTGGAGTGAACTCATCCTCACGCTCCTCTTCAGCCACCCTCCTCGCTCCCTTTGCTCCTGTGGCTTGGTGTCACTAGGAATCAACTGTAACAGTGCAACATGACATCCCCAGGGAGGTTTAAAAAAAAAAAAAAAAAGAAAAAAACCTTTAGAAACAGAGCCATGCCTGTTGTTTCATTTTTCTTCTGAAACAAAAAACTGTGTCTTTTGGTGTGCAGGGAGGACAGGGAATCAAAGGAAACATGTCTGTAGGTAAAACATTAAATTAGGGATTTTCAGTTTACTGCCTGAGGGTAGGGTAGCCTCTGGAGATGGTTTAAAAAAATGTCATGCCTTTTGTTTTGAAATTTCATCCATAGTTGAGGCAGTAGCACGGCTTTGAAGGGCTGTGTTGGAAGAGAGTAATTAATATAAAGGGATGAGAGTTGTTAATGAAAACGATAAAAAATCTTAAAACAGTGGAGGATGAGTATTTAATGATCTTAGAGATGATCTCAACATCTTTGCTCACAAACGTGGCTGAGAGAAATAAAACGATGTGTTTGGATATAATGATGATGGTGTTGGTGGCAAAGAGGCAGTGTACTACAGGTGCATTTAATCCTGTTAACGAGGGGACGCTAACTAGTGATTGGCCGCTATGTATGCAGTGGGAGGCGTTTCAGGCTGAGTTGAAAGGATAAAGTGAACTTGGGGACATATTAGACTTCAAACTGAGGAGAAAAAGAAACTCATACCTTTGAAACCAATGAATGACGGACATGTGTGTCTGTGTGTGCAGGAGAAAGGACAGAAGTAGCATTTCTAATTAATAATTCATTCCAGTCAGGAACACTTTAGTCAAAGAAAACTTTATTTCCATTTGCAGTATTATATTTGGCAGTAAGGCTCTGTTCTGGGGCCTCTCTGCCTTTCCTAGGCCTACACAGAAAGCTACTTGTACATGCCTACATGCAAAGCCTAAGGCGGAGAGAGAATGCCTCTCTGCCCTTCCACGCACTCGTGTGGAAAGCCGTAAGGCAGAGAGAGCACACCTCTCTGCCCTTCCATATGCAAATAAGGAAAGCTTGAGGCAGAGAGAGCAAACCTCTCTGCCCTTCCATGTGCCTACATGGAAAGCCTAAGGCGGGGAGAGCAGCAGCAAAGACCCCGAGGAACAGAACAGAGCGGCATCAATGTCAAACAGAAATGACATTGATAAGTCAGACACAGCATGAAAAGGAGGAGCTGGGGTGGAGGCAGGTTGCAAAGTAGCTTACAGAGGAAACCGCAACAGTAGGCAGGCCAGAGCAGTTTAAATAGGGCACCCTTAATGAGAATCGCCAATTGGTTGCATAGAAAGGAATCATGATCAGTCAGCTGCTCCATCAGTTGATTGGCTGTTTGAGATCAGCTGATGTAGCTGGGACGTGAGCTGAGCTTGACATCATGTCCTGTCTGAACTAAGGCTTTCCTCAATTAAACTTTATTAAGTCACCAAGGCAATCCCATCTATGGCTTCAGACACATGGTTTCCCAACATAAGTTGATCTCTTCTATCGAGGCTAGGACATTTTCCAAAACCGTCTGTATCACCTGTCTGTAATGCTATCTTCTTTAGGAGATTGTTTATGTTGCTGCATTCAGTTTATATTAGGGGTCGGAAGCTGGAGCTGGGAATGATGTCACACCCAAGCTAACAACATTCCAGCTGGAAAACCAAGATGTTGTTAGCAAGACCAGTTCTAGCCAGGTTAACCATTGTTAGCAGTACCCGCTTTTAACAACACATTACACTGTATTTTGCGCATCATTGCCTTAGCAACATGCCCACAGATAGAGGTTGGACAGTACTATGTGTCTTTAATGTGATACAAATAAGACAGAAGTGCTAATAAACAAGAGACTATACTACTAAAGCTTTCACTACTGTTAACGCAGAGCAGCCATCTTGGATTTTGGTGAGATTGCTATGACTTTCAAAGTAGAAAATTCGACTTTAGTCACCATCTTAGTTAAACGTGTTAGTATGCTAATTTTTACTAATAAAATTGTTGTAGAATAAACAAAAGGCTCAGACATGGAGTTGCACATTTGAGGGTTTACTTACGAGAGAGCCAAAGACTTGGTACATCATGACAATCTATAGGGTCTGACAAACAAGCAGTATCAACTGACACACCTACAGCTTTCCAGTACACATTAAAAGGGGTTTCCTGTCATAGCCAGTAAGTGACAGTTAAGTGAGGTAAATATTGCGAGACCTAAATAAAGCCATGATCTTCTGTCTTTCTTTGTAATCATTGGCTAAAAATAGGTGACTACAATTAATTAGTGATTTCTAAAAATGTAACTGTCTTCGTCATTCTTGAAATGATGACTTGTGCTGTAATAGTTGGGGCCAAAATTGCAAGTCCTTGCAATATTTGCATGGAAACTGTTTATCTGACATAAAAAAAGTCCTCTGTTGCAGCATCCTGGAGTTTCCTGGAGGGGCTGATTAATGTTGGATGGAGTCATGTCTAACTTGTTTGTGTCAACGGGTCGGAAGAAGTTAAAGTTGCATGATTCTGCTGTGATGTTTGAACAGGGAGTCTGATTTAGCGTCTTACTCATGCTTCCTCAGGCAAACCCCCCCGATACAGGAATAACCATCCGCTTCTTCATGCCTTCTGTTGACTCTCATGTTGACAGTCACACAAACAGACACGTGCACAAACATGGGTGTTGTAACACAAAAAAACATGTACACGGGTGGACAGACACAAAGGCAGACACGCACACAGGCCTTGTAACACATCCACAAAAGGGCGCTACACACACACATACACACACCCCTCGCTCATTTTTCTGTAAATGATTTATCTGCTCTGATTTGGGAGAAATGATTCTCTGTAATGAAACAGACAGAGAAGATGATTTTTTTATTCATCTTGGGACAAAGCGGGCCGTGGCCCTTCTCTTCATGGTAGACAGCTCGTATAAACACCGCCAATGAGTTTGGAGTTTTCCCATTACCCCCTCACACCCTCTCATCATCTTCACTCTGGATTCGGCACGCTCGGACAGACAGTCCATCTAATGAAGGCCTGCGAATTCATCGCGCAACGCCTCGGAGAACCTCGCTGAGAATCTCTCTGTCACCATCCTCTCCTTAATCAATTTACAGGTCGTGAGCTGCGGGCTTAGCTAGATGATTATTGTTATGGCGAGGCGGGCGTGCTCGTCGCTCGCTTGTCTAACCTCGCTAACACCTCCAGAGCAGGCGGCCAGATTGAACGATAAAGTCGTCTCTGCAAACCCATCCTGATTTAGAGCCCCTCGTAAAATTGATACTTATTTTTCTCTTCTCCGGTGCTCACTGAAGTGCGATATCATAAACTGCTCCTCCTCTCTTTTTTTTTTTTTACCCTTCTTCTCATTTGGAGATTTAAGACTCTGGGTCACAGGGGGCACTGAACAGGGTTCTCTCAATGTCACTGATCATCAAGCGACTGCCACTGAAGTCTGGAATTGTATTCATCTGTGAGGAGGAAAAAAGTGACTGGCAATCTGAGTCTGAGTCACTGCCAGATCTGGGAAAAACAGAACGGTGAAGGATGCGTGAGGTGGCTTCTCTGAGTGCTTTGAACAATTTTCATTTTCACAAGACTTAAGTGGATATTCGGGGCCTTGTGACCCCCACCTTCCAATCTCTCCTTTTTTTGTCTTTGCACTCAGACATGGAGGCACATGAACACGTGGAAGATAGGCTTTTTGCTTCACTGTTATTATCTCCCTGTTAGTAAGCTGGTTATACGAGCTGCAATGCTAGAGTAGGTCAACAGCTGTCATACCTCTCCAAGGTGATTGACAGACAGAAACACATAGACGCAGAAGAATATTACTGCGTCGTGACTAAACAAGACAGCTTTAGCACATGTGAAAAACAGGCGTATACACCTCCGACAAAGCACGCATTTCTGTACATGTAGATGAGGGAAGGGGTGTTAGATCCCTGTTAGCAAAATTATAAATAAATAGAAACCTAATATAAAACTTGGTAACACTTTCTATCATAATGCATGACAATGCATTATAAACATAGTTCTAATGTGATATATTCTGCTTTTAACACTATATATTGTACTGTGTCCTCATACAATGGGTTGTACAATATTCCACAAAAAGGCACACACAATGATTAGTATGATATACGAATTAGCGCCCCCTGAATAACATTATGTACTTAACTTCAGCTCTGTAACTTTAGGTTAAGGCAAGTAAATTACATTACTTTTCGTAGGAAAACGTACGAACAGTGTATGAGAACGGCCTGATTACAGTTATAAGCACTTGTGACACTTGTGACACATTATAAAGCATTTTATTGTGACTTATCATAATATTTTATAATTTCTCGTTACTAAGTGACATTTTTGGGAGGAAAATTGTGTTTTATGATTGTCATAATCATAAATATATCAATCATATTCTAATGCACTGTAATAATGACTTTTTAAACAAATAAATTTTATAATGTTTTGTGTTGTTTTTGCATAGACTCTTTTACTGTTAGTAAACAGAATGATGATTTTTTTTGTGGGCGAGGCGTAGCTGTCGGCAAAACTATACTTCACAGACATTAGTGCTACCTAGCAAGTTCTGTTGGGTTGTTCAAGACAATGGAGGAAGATGATGCAAGTGGTGCATTCAGAAATACTCATTCTGAGTGCGGGAGCGCACTCTGGCACAAACTGGACCATTCGTAAATCTGGAGTGCTGTCGGAATGTACTGTTCAGTTATCCAGAGCACCGCACTCTTGGAACAGCAAAGCACCACGTAGAGTGAATGTGTGATTAACTTATCAATTCATTAATTCATATAGAAATATAACACTCCATTTCTTCGACCAGCAGGGCTCTCATTTAAGTGTAGAGTGTCAGACTGAATTTATGAACGCACCATGTCAGGTCACTCGCTCTCTGGGACCGTGAGTGTTACTTGAACAAGTAAACATTGACCAACGGGACCAGACTGGCCGACCTGTATGCTCTCACTCAGTGGATGGATGATGTCACAGGAAGCTTTGTGGTTGGTTACTATGCCAATCTTATAAAGGAGGACGACACTTGAATGATTTTCTCCAGTTTGTTTTGCTTTTGAAGTTAACGTTAGCTAATGTGCTAAAAAGTTAGCATTACAGAAAAATCCAATATTCCTCTTAATACCTCCCCAGTTTCTGATGAGGTGGACATGATAACCCTTAATACACATGACGTTATTTATCCCTACAACAGGAAATACTTTCTCTCTAACCTGATATGAAGTGTGCGCTGCATATGCGAACATTTTTGATGATCGCCTCCATCCAGTCCTTTTATCTTATCACATTTAACCATAGTTGGTGACGGTTGTGGCGGCTGGTATGCGATAGAATTTAAGTTTTGAGCCATGACTCCTTCTATTCTGGCTCCCAATAACACAACAAGACGACATTTTAAGACTCCTATGTAGCCTACAGCCCTGTGGTGGAGAGTCCTTTGCCACGAGCTAATAAAATGACATCATTGTGACGTTTGCGCTAAAAGGGTCTAAAGTGACCAATCAGTTTTGACTTAAAACCAATCACATTGGTAATCACATTATTCTGCACATTATTCTGCATTATAAAATGACTGAAGTGTATTACAACTACGAGGATAATACACTATGAACCTTGCATAAAAATGTCAGTGAGTAAACAGCAATTATGAAATACATAATACTTGACTTTATAACCTAAATAAAATTCGTCAAATGTTATGATTATTGTTATAAAGCGTGATGAATATTTTTGGGTGCTAGGAATTCTAATTCATCAGTGCTTATATGCAGATTACAAGTGTTTATAATTCATTATAGACATGGGCATCACAGAAAGTGTTCCAGCTCTCTTCTGCCAAACCATGTCTTACATGAACATACACGCTGTATTAGCTGATTTTTCCAGATTATTCCCTGCACTAGCTCCAACACTCCCATTGGGCCGTGTGTTTCGGTGTTATGTTGAGGACATGTGCATGTGTAATGCAGCGGAGGGGACATGACCTGGGCACGTACACTTGAGATAAGGAGGGCTCTGTAGAGGGCAGAGACATCTCAATCTATTTCTTATCCAATGTCACCACTTGTAATTGCATGGGTGCATCCTGCACTCAAGCACTCAGCATATTCAAATGGCCATAACTCCACTTTGAATGTATAGTAACGTATTTATATTTTTGTCTCATCATGGTGGTGAAGAAAATCTACTTATTTTTCAGCTTCATTTTTTGAAGTTAATGTTGTGTTAAATTGTTTTGGCTAATGTGAGGATAAGGCTTCAGTCATGGTTTTGCTTGATTTATGGTAAACACGTCACTTCGTATCCATGTAAGACAAAAGTTTTTACATTAATACAGCTAAGTGCCAATTTCACATAAGATCAGGATGAACTGTTTGATACATCTGCTGCTTCACTACCTGGTGAAATTCTGCACAAGCCCTATTTGCATCTGACTAAATATGCCAGTTAAATTCAGGCAGATTCTTTTAGTTTTTACCTCTCCATGTGTCTTGCCTGTGGATGTATGTGGGCGCTGCATGTGGACAGTCAGGACTGGGATGTTGGAAAGATTTAGTCTCGGAGAGAAGACCCCCAGGAGCCCCTTGTTTGAGTGACCACACACTCGCCCACAAAGCCAACCTAAATCCTACTTTAGCAGGAGATTTTTTTGGAACTGGAATCAGTTGAGGTTTTGTGCTGTGCCCAGTTGGAAATCTATGGGGTGGTATAGATGATGAAATGAATCGCTGCATCTCAAACCCTCCAAACCTCATTAACAACTATTCAAATTAAATAAATCGTTTTGGGAAATACGCTTATTCGCTTTCTTGCCAAGAGTTGGATGAAAATATCAATACCACTCGCCTATTCACTGTTAATTGGAAGGCTACAGCAAGGAGACGGTTAGCTTGGCTCAATGTAAAGACTGGAAACTTGGGAAAACAGTGACTCCAGGATGTTATTGCTCCCATTCCAAAAAGATCCTGGCTCTCAACACCTCACAAAATCACAAGATGTCCTTTTCACGCTTTGTTCACACAAACTAATAAAGATACATGTTATTTAGTGATCTTTAGAGGTGCTGATGGACAATGCCAGGCTCGCTGTTTCCCCTATTTCTAGTCTTTATGCTAAGCTAAGCAGCTGCTGGCTGCACCTTTATATTCACTGTCCACACACAAGATTAGTATCAATCTTTTTAACTAACTCTTCGCAAGGAATCGAATAGGCACATTTCCTGCAATATCGCTCTATTTTTGCAAGTGTTGTAGCCTAGTCACTGGGAAAAAATGTTGGCATTTGTTGGTGTTTCTGCACACCATGGATATGTTAAATTTTTACATTGCACATTTATTATTAACATTTCTACAGGGATGTAGTAAATGGGCTGACTTTGTCATTAGTAGGTGGATGGGACGGTGAGTGGGACCTAGGCAGACCATTGTTTGATATCAACAAATAGCAAAAGCAGTTGTTTTTTAGCGAGTCATTGCCGTGTCTTCAAGCTGCTTTTCAGCCACCGAACATGGTTGTATTTAGCAACCCCTCACTGTGTCTCCACTGGGAATAGTGGCAGGAAAAGTAGTTGGTTTTTCACTGACATCATTGCCTTTCCTGCTGCGATAGTGCCACAAAAAGCAGTTGCTTTTTAATGAGACCTTGCTGTGTTTCCTGTCAGGATAGTGCCATGAAAAGCAGTTCAGTCCGGACCACAAAGAAAACTTTATTACCATTTGCAGTATTATATTTGGTGGTATGGCTCTGTTCTGGGGCCTCTCTGCCTTTCCTCGGCCTACACAGAAAGCCTAAGGCCGAGAGAGCACACTTCTCTGCCCTTCCACACGCATATGCGGAAAGCCGTAAAGCAGAGAGAGCACACCTCCCTGCCCTTCAATGACAAACAGAACTGACATTGATAAGTCAGACACAGCATGAAAAGGAGGAGCTGGGGTGGAGGCAGGTTGCAAAGCGGCTTGCAGAGGAAGCGGCAACAGTAGGCAGGCCAGAGCAGTTTAAATAGGGCACCCTGAATGACATTCATCAATTGGTTGCATAGAAAGGAATCATGTGATCTTTCAGCTGACTCCCTTCCGTCAATCAGTTGATTGGGCTGAGATCGGCTGATGTAGCTGGGATGTGAGCTGTGCTTGACATTGTGTCCTGCCTCAACTAAAGCAATGCTCATGTTGTTTTTTATTAGAACCGGGTATTTTGAACCAATACATGATTTTTTCCTTATTATAAGTGTTTTTTTGAACCCCATGTTCACCATTGTGTTGTTGAAATCTAAAGTTTCCAATACTGAGTAACGTGTAAATGTAACGTATCCATGGTATGCAGATACATGCAAAGCCACAAACAAAAATTTATTCTGATGATTGGATTTTTCCGCACATATGTTGCTCAACATTTACTGAGATTTTTGGTGGATAATTTCTGTCAAAGTACAAGTGTGAATTCATGCTAGAACCAAGAAAACAGCCTTGCGTGCCACACAAGAGTGCCACATTTATTCAATAAGGCGTATGAAGACTACATGTTGATGTCTCAGTCAAATGTCTCACGTCGCATGTCAATCATCTATTGTACAGGCTACTGGAAATGATGTCTGTCCCAAGAAAATGGCTATTGAGACTTTCCAGGCCCGAGTGAATGAAAGCAAAGACTTGGCTGCCTTTGTGAGGTTTTAAGACTTATGTCAAATAGAAATGTCACTTACAGTCACTGAGGGAAGCAGTGCTCTGTTTGTAAGACACAAGATGTTTACTGTAGTTTTGACAATTGGCAATGCTAAAATGTCCTGCTGAGAAAGGAAAATAAATCAGTTTTGACTTTCAGTGTTGGCAATTTAATCATGTATGAAGGGGAAATGAGGGAAAAACTGCTTATTAGAACATACACAAAACCTGCAAATCATCTGCAGTTCAACGCACCCCTTTTTAAAATACTTTTTTTTTTTGGCTTTCCTCTTTCCATTTGTCTTTCCTCTTCATGATTCCCCCTGTCCCTGCATGTTCATTTCAATATTTAATTGGCAAGTTTTACATAATTTAGGCTGTGCACAGGCAAGGTGTGTGCATTCTTGAATCTCTATCTTTGGGAGGACCAATTAGAGTTGTAGATCTGGAGTGAGGACATTTGCAACAAGACTGTGTCAATGAGGGTCCTCACAAGTGTAAAAGTACAAATGCATGTGGGCGAGAAGGGTGACATGCCAGCTGTCAAGTGCTTTGGGTGAGAAGGAAAATACACACCAGATATGTGTTGGCTCTCAGTTAAATTCAGTCCACTCTGTTTGTATTTACATTTTTTTGTTCCTTCTTTCTTTCTGTTCCTCTTGTGCTTTGCTTCAGTTGTCTTCCTCTTCTGTCTGGATCTCATCTGTTTGTTTGGGGCTGGGTATTTCAAAGCGCTTGTTGTGAGAAGAAAGGCAGATTTTTGCCCACTAAGCAGCGAGAGCCCTGCTCCTGTATGAAATCTTGTGGGCTTACTGAGCAGCTTTGTGTTTTGACAGGTAGGAGGAGCTGTGTTTTGCTGAGGCGCTCGGCCTGGGCAGGTTGGTAGATAGGAGAGACATGGGAACAGTTTGTTTTGTTTTTACCTGAGTTTCATATGGGGATCTTTTACCCTTTTCTAGCCCTTTTTTGAAAGCTAGTATTAAAAATGTGTCTATTTTATTGCAGACATTTTGCACCAGTAAAGGGTATTAGAGAGGAATACTGCCCCCTTTTAAAAAATGTCTTGTCTACTATTTCACAGTTTTATATTACCAGCAGAAAATGACTGCCTTCAGGCCTTGTTAAAGGAAAAGTTTGACATTTTGGGAAACACACTCATATCTGCCTATTCAATAATAAGCTGGCACCAGAAGACAGTTAGCATGGCTTCACATCAATACTCAGGGTTCAACGCTAAGGTTTTTTTTCACTTGCCCGAAGTCAGTTTTTACTTGCCCTATAAAAATTGTTTAATTTAAGCAGCTATCAAATAACAAAGACTGCAGTTATTTTTATGTTATGTAATCTTTATCCACACTGTATTTATTAATTAAAACAACATATGTCATGTATTGTAGCTTAATTCCTACACCAAAATGACAGTGTCAGGGCTTAAAGTGAAAAATTTGTCAATCGTTCTCCGTCTATAATTTTGTGCCCTACTTGAGCCATGCCCACCTCTATTTATTTTTCACCCCTCTCTCCAGTTCTGCTGTATTAACACCGGGTTTAATATATTTTCCTTCCATTTCTCTGCCCTGCTCTACTCTACTTCAACGCTACTTAGCTCTCTCTCTACTCTACCAGTAGACTACCACATCCACCTGTTGCACAAAAGGCACACAGCAGTGTTTCCCCTAGGATGGAGTTGTAGCAGCGGAGGTGAAGCACATGCATGAAAAATAATTTTCACATGCGTGAAACTTTTTTGTATGCTTGCAAAGCACAGCCTGCTGGGATGTTTCTATGTATCTACTGGCACCAGAAGGGCTCTTTAGGACTACATACAGTACACGTGTGCACAGTATGAGCAGGTGAAATGTCTGTCTAGCTTACATATGAGGTGTCTCAAGATTTAGGAACATACAATTGTATTGAATATAATAAAGTAAAAAGTCACTTGACATGCTGCGGTTTTGTGCTATGACCTATTTGGAACACCTGAACGCAACACAAGCTCAGCATGAGTGCCGTGCTGAGCTGCTGTGCGAGCAGCGTGTTTGTCTGTGCGTAACAGCAGTCTGTTGGTTATTTACACACTGTCCATTTCAATAACTTTGTCAGCTGACAAACTGCACCGGGCTCGGGGTCAGGTTTGGTCAGGAAAATGCGTCCCGAGCCGCTCTAGCGTGATCACCTGTGTGTGTGGCGGAACTCTGCCGTGCGCGATACAGAGAGCAGAGGAGAATTGTTAACACGTGACCATGTAGAGACAGAAATGATACGATGACATAACACCATAAATAGTATATTGTTATGTTATTATATGAAGCGTCCATCGCGCAAAATAATATCAATGGGGGCTGTGGGCAGGACATTGTTACACAGCTGTGCCTGTGACTTCAGGCAGAGAGACCGCTGCATCAGAGCAGAAGAGCACGTTTTAAAATACATTTATTTTATCAATTTGTTATTAACTTTTACTATTTTTAGCAACTTGCCCGATTGGGCAAGTGAGATGTTAGTTTACATGCCCGACCGTGAGTTTTACTTGCCCCGGGCAATCGGGCAATCCTTATTGTTGAGCCCAATACTGAAATCAGGGAGAAACTAACTGCCCAAAAGTTTAAAGAAATCTGCCCGCTAGCACCTCTTAAGCTCTTTGATTAGCATGTTAATGATTGATTGACTGATTAGCATCCCGTACAGATAATATATTTTCTACATGTGCAAGTATAAAATGTGCCATTATCTGTACTCATGATAAAGGAAAATCCTCATTTCTGATCAATCCATATAAATTTCAGGCTTAAAATAATAACGTGATTAGGCCCAACCCACTTTCGATTTAAACACCACTCACACCTGATATAACTCCGCCCATTCTGAGTACAGATACAGATTATTTAGTTGGCTGAACAGATACAGATAATGGTGTAGTCATTAATCCCTCCCAGCAAGCAATAGTCGTGATTTAAACGTATTGGCTATATTTAGCTCCGATTTAGTCTAGCTACATGTAACCCAAATCTAGCCGATTTAATTTTGAAATTGATTAAATGTAATTTTCGCCATTGCAGATGGCGTGCGGTATGATATTCAATCACAAATGGAGAGTCAACAGTAATTAAAATATGTTTATCTCCATTTTTTGGACATGGTCTCTACATAGCCGTATAATTGATAACGTCTACACTTTGGCTATGGTTAGACATCTACCAAATTTTCACTGATGGCCCAAATTCAGCCGTGATTTAGCCTAGATGTCAGGTCTTCATATAGACGGCTATTAGACGTTTTTTAAACCAAAAAATGCTTGCTGGGCTGGTATGTTATATGTTTATCTTGGCCAGGTGCAGTCATTTGCCATCCAAGAAATAGTCTGCTATTCCAAAAACAAGCACACATCTCTCTGAGGGGCCATTTCTCCAAAAATTTGCTACACACTCTCCCATGTAGAAGCACATGGCTAAATGTTATGCAATGTGATGTCACTGGACCTTCCTACCAAATTATGGGGGCCCTACTTTGCCTCTGATTGGCTTACCCTGATATTTTTACCCTAACCCTAACCAATCTCACTCCTCTTGCCTAAACTAAACTCAACCAATGAAGTATCCTTCATTGGTACTTGCCAATCAGAGGTATTGTGGGTCATGCCTTAGCTATAGCAGGAAGGTTGTTTTGCATATTAGTTAGTGTGCCATCCGAGAAACTGCCCTCAGAAACGATGGCCATTTTTTTCTTGAGTATCGGGCTGTCGTACAAATGGGGTGTTGGTCCAGTGATGACATTTTTCAGACTAGTAGGGCTTCGGAATTATGGAGCATCAGAACAATGGGCAGTATAAGTGTTTCTAATTTTAGATCTTTTCGAAGATTTGTTGCTATTGGCAGAGCCAGGCTTGCTGTTTCCCTCTTTTTTTCCCTCTCAATATTTCAGTGTATCCTAATACAACAGTTCATATGATATCTTATGAAAATGCACATGCAGCAGTTTGCATGATATCTAAGCAATAAGTGCCCCACGAGTGGCATCATTACGTAGTTAACATAAAGTTACATAGTTTACGTAGCTTAGGTTTAGGAAAAAAAGGGGACAACTTGCCTTAAAATAACTAAAACTTTGCTTGGTTTTACATGGGACACAAACACCAGTCTCCAGGGGGAAAGTCCTGTATTTGTTTGACACAGCCATCACCCCAACCTTTCTCCTTACGTGGACTCTCCCTCTTTATAATATTTTATTGCTTCCGTCATTGGTCATGTGATTGCAGCCTTCCTGACTGCATAGGTTGTACAAGAATTACTGACTCATGATTATGAGGGTTATATACGAAGTGTGTTGCATTATGTTTCATAGGTATGGGTACAAACAGTGCATGTGCGCAGCCTGAATATTTGGTGCCATGTTATAATTCCGACATCCCATTATTTCGACATCCCATTATTCCGAAAATTACCCACTGTTACGAAATCTCAATGTTTCGACATCCCATTGGTCCGACCATATTAAACCCATTGTTCCGAAGTCCTGTTGTTCCAAAATCTCAATGTTGCAATGCAAAAAGTTGAAAAAGCAAGCAGCAAGGGAAAGCAGCAAGAAACCGTGTTGTCGAGTTGTTTACTGTTGCCATGACAACAACGGTCGGTTGTTTTGAGGGAGTAGAAACAACGTTTAAACCAAGTAGTTCTTGTGCCTAAACCTAACCAGAACTTAACCATGAAACAGTTTTTGTGTAACAATGAAAAATGAGATTTCGGAACAACGGGACTTCATAACAATGGGTTTAATATGGTCGGAACAATGGGATGCCGAAACATTGAGATTTCGGAACAATGGGTCATTTTTGGAACAATGGATGTCGGAATAATGGGATGTCGGAATTATGAGCGGACCCCGAATATTTACTGAACAGACAACTGAGTGGTATCAATAATCTCTCTATGTAAGAAAGTGAGGAAGCTTAAAATGTCAAAATGTTACTTTAAGTAAATTTTGGTATCCTGGATGATAATATGACTTTTTCAGAGTAATATATTGGTAGTTAGGATCTTAGACATGAACCTCGAAAAAATCAGAACATTTTCTGTTTGAGTGTTTGTGTCTGAATGAGCCACATAATTCTGAGGTGTTGACTGATTCATAAAGACTCTGCAGTATTATTCATTTTTGCAAATTCACCAAGTACACACACAGATCTACCAAGAATTTTTTTCTTTCTTTTATTCATTTGTCAAGGAGCCATATGTCTCAGAGACCAAGTAACATTGACCCAGATGAGCTGCGGGGGTGACTTGTTGGCAGACAAAGAAGAAGTCGATACAGAGGCGATAAACTGTAGACAAGAATAAAACATCAGCAGCATCACTTACAAAATGCTTATAAAAAGCCCGAATGCATAAAATTTTCTCAATTGTATGTATGTAAAGCATAACATACAGTGCTGCAGCCCATATTTAAAAATATACTCAACAGATAAGATCCAGAAATATAATGTGTTATTTTCCTGCGAACGGTCTAATCTCCAGCTGTAATCCAACATCTTGCATTAAGAGCCCCTTCAACTCAAGTGATACAAGATGCTTACAGTCAGCACGGATGAAAAACATGTTTAGTGCAACACTCACAGTGGGCTGATTGAGATCCCTGCACGCCAAACATAAACGAACGCTGTGGAAAAATGATTTGCTCTTGACATGTTGAGAGTGCCAAGCAATTACAAACAACATTAAAAATGTAATGAACCATATTTGCTTCTGGGCCGAGAGAAAGAGGGGAGAGAAAGAAAGCGTGGTGTGAAGGATGGAGAGAGATGTGCAGAGCGATATGCTGAAGATAAGAGGAGCCGATAGAAGCCTGGGAATGCTGTAAGTGCAAAAAAAACAGAATCAAAGAGGTGCAGAGAGGAAAAAGAACTTGAGGGAAGATGGAGTAGAGGAGTGAGAAAGACACAAAGATGGAGAGATGTTGAGGGAGTTGGTCTTGCTCTGTGAGGTGGATGTTTGTAGTCTACATGCAATGCAAGGTCTCCTGTGACATAGTAATAATAAAGGGCCTGCAGACACTGTGGAAAATTGGATTTTTATGGCAGCTCATCAAATACAATTAAAAGTTTGGGATATACAGAGTGTCACCGGCAAGAGTTTAGACAGGAGAGGTGGCTTTGTGAATACCTTTGTCTAGAGTAAAAGAGAGAAGCATGAAATCCCTTAAGGCAGGACCACACATCCCGAATGTTCCACGTCTAGGTCAGCTGACATAATTGTTCTTATTAAGATTGTTTTAAACACTGAGCTTGAAGGTTCATCATTGACCTTGGAAAAAGCAGTTTGACAAATACCTTTTGGCTTTCAGCTGTTTGCATCATATGTCCATGAATGACCACCTGCTCCTACAAGAGTGAAATTCCACACTTTGACCGGGTAATGACTATTGTACTATCTCCATGACTACTGAGCCAAATCTGCTGATGAAGGGTACGAGTCGTGGTTGAATTCTTTCAGAAAACTGAGACCTCATGTTGAGAGTTTTTGTCTGCATCGCCGTGACATGCAATTACATTTCTGGGAAGGTGCACATCAGGTTATTGCATGGGGTACAGCATCAGTTGGAAGCAGAATTATAAATACCACTTAAATACTATGTGACTGAATCACAGAGTGACTTACGGAGTGCTGAGGTCACAAATGGTCAATGCCGTGGTTCAGTTAAAGGTAGAATTCACTGACCTTTGTGCAGAACATATGGTCACAGTTGTCCTCATCTTTCCGTCACATCACATCCAAATGCAGCATCTTCCTTTGCCTAAATTCCCCTTTTCCACATAGATTGCCAAGTTTGCCAACTTTGGTCAGAGGGCTGGAGTGAGATTTTACCTTGTGACGTAATATCTGCTTGTGCGTGCGTGGTTGTGAACATACATGGACACGGCGGCACTTTTTTTTTTTTTTTTTACCATAAAAGAGTTAATATGCACATGTGGCAAACAGAAGAAATTAGTGTATGTTATATATTCATATCTGTAGGCCTAAGGCCCACATACGTCCATAGACACTCAATATTTGTTTTACGGCGCGGATCAAATTCAGTTTCATCAATCTGATGGTAGTATTGATCATCTGCATAAAAAATCCAGTAATAGAGTGTGCCAGTAAACGCGGAACTCCGTTAGCTCTTTTAGCACTTCCGGTTCTCTCGTCTAAATGTCAATACGTTTTTTGAATGGGATTTTAGTGAAATGCCTCAAATAAGGTCTGTGGTTAACAAAACCTTAAACGAGTTTCAGGTTTTGTTCTACGACATAAAACATGTCAGTAAATACCCTACTTGTGAATTTTGAAGCTTTTACATGTCGTAAAAAAGGCAGTTGCTAACAAGTTGCTCAATACGACTACAAACCCTGTCGGGGACATTAAACGTCATCACCCCCGAACAGGCGAGAGTGCTGGCAGTCCGCCATTACAGCTTCTTGTTTAGCTTAACCAGTCTGATTTCCCCATTATACAATGTTTTTAAAATAAAGCGGCCGAAATCAGTTGAAAGCTTAGTGGCGGTGACGTAAAGAGTCACGCGACCGTGGAGTAGTCATGTAGTCCGTTAAAGCCTGACGTTAGCTTTTTACTTCTGGCAATCGCATTTAAGCTTCAGATGTGGTATGAAAGGTGTTCATATGTGAAGATTATCTCGCTGAACAAAACCTGTAAGTATCATAATCTTGTGTTAGCCACCGAGCTTATTTTCGGACATAATCCAAAACGCAATGCAAAAATCACATTCACTTTCTTTTCCAGGAACCAGCGTGATGCTAAACTTCCGGGTTTTGACGTCAGCCCTGGTACACTCTATATGTCCTGTTGTGACAAAAAGAAAGATTTCAAGGGGGGTTCTCCCCCGAGAAAATGTTGAAAATTCACACAACGAAATCCTATTTTCATGCAATTTCATACAGAAATAGATAAAAACAGATAATAGACAAGTGCATCACATTAGCCTACCTCATCATGTTCTTGTGTAGTAGGACGCCTATTAGAACTACTCTCTTCTTCTTGCCCCGTTTTTTTCTTAAAGAAATTCAGCAGACTCATCTAAAAAAAAGTTTTTTCATCCTAAGTGTGTTTTAGTCATTCAGGCACGGCACATGGTTTCATTACACAGTTAAATGTAAATTTGTCTGCAATTTGCTTACCTTAGTACAATTCTGACCCGCAACGTATCGATATTTACTTTGTAAGCCAATAGGCAACCAGTGTAGGAGACTAGCTGTATGGAATCTATTATGTACCCAGAACAAGGAAAAAAAAACGTATTTCTGTGGTTTCACTTGCAGCCAATCACCACAAGTGTTCAATTTAAAGTGACATGTGATTGACCCACTACTGCAGCAGCTACAACCAATACAGTCTGGGGTGTGGTGAAGTCGAGAGCGATGTATTTGAAGCAGTTGGCAGTTAGTGTGCCACGATGCCAGAAGTGTTAGAAAGTATGACAATATTACACGTATGTTGCATCTAGTGGCATTTTACACAACTAAATGTTTCCATTCACAAGGTGGGTATCAAATAAAGTACTCTAGTGGTATTGGTATCACTTTAAAGCAATAGTAGTGATATTTGTGTCATCATTTTTTTTAAATAATACCCAGCCCTAGTGTCTTTGTATGTTATTGTAGGAATTAAAATACCTGTGCATGTCAGTGGAAGCAGTCATTAAACATGGTTCATCTATCATGCTGAAGGAATTTCACCGAAATTGACTAACAACTGAAATCATTAAGCAACTTGTATTACAAATGGTAATTACTTAGACATGTGGAGTGAATCATCTGTTTTTTTTAATAACTTTATCTCTGCTCTTTATCGACTTAGAAGAACAGCACTCTTCATTATCCAACTGCTTATATTTAACAGGCTATAATTAACAGATGAAAGTCAATTCACAACTTCTGCATTTAATTATATATCAAACAAATGTACAGTAGATAGCAACTGTGGGGCTTTAAAATGGTAAAATCTCATTAGCTTAGGCATCAGCACAGGCTAATGTCCTGACATTTTGAACTGAGATGGTTTGCATTCAGAATGCAGATCAGAGGAGTAAAATCACTCCTACTTAAAAATTCATCTTATTCAAACATACTGCAGCAAAGTAGGCCCTGGTGGTGATTCATCATGAGCTAACATCTTACTGAAAACAAGTTTTAAATAATACTGGCCCGCACTCAAGTAAAACAAGAATAATAGGAGATGCAGTCACAAACAGAGAAGAAAAGTGGAATGGTCTGGTGTTATGAAATGGGGAAATGCTTGGGTGAGAAATAGCAAGCAAAGAAAAGATGTAAGGAAGAAATAGACTTCACAGAAAGAGAAACATCACAGGGAGAAAGCACAACTCAGACACAAGAGAGGAAGAGCATGTGACAAGGATGTAGAAGGAGAGAGATGATATTTTTCCCCATCGGATGACACTCAGATCTAATTCAGTCATTTGTCAGCCACACAGGCAGCATGGCTGGCTAATGGACTGGGAAGGCATGAGAGACACAAGCTCAGGGAATCCCTCCATTGTTATCTGCAGCAGACATTATCAGACCTACTTACTAAGAGCTGGTTGACAACAGCGCTGACACCAGGAGTGGCAGTACAGCCAGAACTGACAAGGAACACAGCCAATGACTTGAGGGTTAGAGGGAATAAAAGATTACTATAATCTCATAACAGTACGTGTGATCTGATAACCATAAATCGCATTGCCTTTGAACATTGCACTTAACCCAAGCACTGCTGCAGTGGAACTGCTTGGTGGTCTGAAGTCTATGGTTGGACTGGGCGGCTTCCATATCTGAACATGTGAAACTTGGGTATGTAAAGATAAATTCAAATGTATGGGAGGCAGTCAGAGATTTAGCTATATAGAAAGAACCACAAATGTGATCCAAGTTAGATGTAAAATATGAAGAAAATCAGAAAATCAGGGTTTGTTGAAGGTGGCAGTGCTGTTTGGGCTGAGAAAGCCTGTGAGTTTATTTTCTCTATCTCTGTTAACTTTAGCTTATATTGAAGTTATGATATGTAGCATGTGAAACAGGGTATGGTGAATGTGCTAGGAAAGGTAGTATCGGCACGGTCACTACCTGGAGCTCACATAAATGGAGCCTGGGTTTATTGAAGGTGGCAGTGCTGTTTGGGCTGAGAAAGCCATGTGTAATGTAAGGTAAAGGATGTTGTTGGGTTGGTGCGGGGAGCAGTGAGACCTGGCATTAGGGGAGTGTCTCTGGGACGCCAGAGATCACTGTCTAGCCTCCTGGAGGTGTCGTGGGACCAACTTTACAAAACACTGGTGAAAGGAGGTTCCCACCTGATGACCCCAAAGACATGTTAGTTATCACTGCTCACTGGTCTGTATAATTAAGCCTTGCCATAATAGCTTATCAAAGGGCTTAGGAGGTGATTCACTGAGTGCTGATCCTTTCTCTAGAGCACAAATTTCTTGTGTTTGTTTGAACAGAACATCGGGGAAAAAATATCAATATGGCCGTCAAAAAACGATCTTTCCAGGAGAGGCAAATAGATCTCAGAGGTCCTTTGTAGATTTTCATAGAGTCTTTGGAGATGTAATCAATTTTAAAACAGAAATTCAAACACCTCCTATGATATTGCTCTGCAGCCCACAAGCTACCAGAAAAATGCCCTGTTTGTATGAGGGTTAGCTAGTCATTCCAAATTACATTTGTTTGGATAGATATATGTACTCTATACACGCCTGAGTTCAACATAGGTGAAAAACAGGTGTAACAGAAGTTACACAAAGAAACGGTCAAAACAGGGCAAGTAATGCAATTGTGAACAGCTGTTGCCAATTTTAGTAACTATTCCTGTATACTGTAGCCATGTGCTGTTATACAGGTATATGCTTGTCAAAATACCAAATTCAGAAGCAGCACACTGACTACAGATAAATGGACTGAGGTAAACCAATACCTTGTGAACAGCATTTTAGTGAAAATTTTTATATATATATAAGTATAAATCCTGCATTTTATATATATATATATATATATATATATATATATATATATATAATGCAGGATTTATACTTCAAGTGTCAAACCGATGCCATACCCTGGGCCGTAGCTTGACGTGCATCCCCAGAAATGCAACTTCAAGCTGCGGCAACGCAGACCTCTTGTCTAACTTTGTAAGCTGAAACCATTTCCCTCAGTGGAAACGAAGCTTTTATTTACTTTAATTTCACAAATAAACAATAAATTCTAAAGACAATAAAGCCTCCACAAAAAAAAGCATCTTACGTCTTGTGTGTGATTTATCCGTCAAGAATTTATACTTCCCGATTTATCCTGGCTTCATATGAGCAGAGGAAATCTTTACTCGTCGCTAGGCCAAGTAACGAGTAAAGTGGAAACTTGAGGAAATAACCAATATTTTTTAAATAATAAAACAAAGACTTAAAATAAATAAAATACTAATTGTGGCTGAATTGAAACTCTTCTGTGCGGAGTGTGCATGTTCTCCTCGTGTCGGCGTGGGTACTCCGGCTTCCTCCCGCAGTCCAAAGACATGCAGGTTAATTAGAGACTCTAAATTGTCCGTAGGTGTGAATGTGAGCGTGACTGGTTGTCTGTCTCTATACCTCAGCCCTGTGATAGTCTGGTGACCTGTCCAGGGTGTACCCCGCCTCTCAACCCCCCCCTTCCATCTTTCGCCTCGCAGAGGATTGTGTTGCATTATGGATTGTCTATTGTGGGTCAGAACAGCCAGAAAAGCATGCTGGCTTGCAAATTGCAAAATCAGAGCAGATGTGGTAGAACATTCTGGTATTTTTGGTAGAACATCCTGGCATTTGACATACAATGATTCATCACCCTCCTTATACCATCTCGATGGGGTTAAATCGCCAGAGACTTTTCACATTTTCGATTCTTATGTGCACAAGTAAATAATCTTTTCACTAAGAAATGAGTCTCTCCTGATTGAAATTACTTTGTACTGGATCAAGGAGAGATGTACACTCCTAGTGAACATGCATGAATGTGATGGAGGGTTTCACTGAAATGTAAAGTTAAACAGAGCAACTGAGAGCTGCTAATGCTTCAGAATGTACAGAAGAGGTTTCAGATACTTTAAAATTTAGATGAGCCCTTGAAGAGTCTTTATCCTCGGCTCTGATGTTTAATTAACATGGAAACTGTTTGATCATCATTTGCAATATAGGAGAACTAGAACAACATAATTGGACCTCCTGTGACATTATAAAGCCTAAGCCATTGTGACTTGACATCTACAGGGCTCTCCATTAGCCTACATAATCAGTACATGGTACAAGGGCATATACACTTCACTGCCATATCATTGCCGTGCCTATAATCAAGGCAAAGAACATCTTCTCTTCTATAACTGCTATAATACTCTAGCGTCTGGTGGGATAATACCGATGTAGGAAGACAGAATAATATTGCATTGATGTTTAGAAATTCAGACTTGTATGATGAATGTATTGTTTTGTTTCACAGATAAAGCGCAGGCATGCCTGCTCAGTAGATATGCTCAAAGGCTACTATCACAGTCAGAAGCAGTGTGGATTTATGGCACAGAAAAGGCTGAGTGCTGCTCTGTGTCTTTTTATTTTCCAGGCATGATGTAGTTAAATTGGAATACCTCAAGCCGCTTAAATCTCTGCTGAATTAATTTCCGAGGAATGTCTTTCCCCCTGTGGCATAGCAGCCAGCATGAAAGGGGGTGCAGAGTGCTATCACTGTAGGCTGCTGTTCTGAGTGCCATCGACACAGTGAAGAGCAATGGGAGCTCTGTCTCACACACAGCCAAACAGCCGACTGAGAATACCGGTGGCACTTGTGGGTTTATGATACCTTTTGACTCAGCTGCTTTTCTCTCTCCATGGAGACACGAGGAGTGCTAATGAACAAAAAGGCTTGGTGTATCATATATAATGCATATAGTGAAGACGTGGCGCAGGTGAGGAGAGGGGACGATAGCTCTCACGTAACGCAGACAACAAACACGCACTGACTGTGGGTAATGGTTGCTGTGTTACTGACCTCGGAGTGAGTTATTCAATAAAATCTGCATTGTGGGAGCAGGCAGCATCATTTTCCATACTGCTTCAGGGTGTTGGTAGCTGGAGACCATCCCAGCACACATTTAGACCAAGCAGCACATAAAAGCTTTATCTCTGTTCAGGAGCTGGATACCCCTGATGACCATGCTCATACCAATGAGTCCAACATTTTCAGGTTTACCCTAAATATAAATGTAAACTTTCTTACTTGGTCTGATACAAGTTCAGAAATCATTTTCGTCTCTCATGCCTTCAAACTGTCAAATTTCTGTTCTTAAATTGAACAGATGGAGGGTTAGAGGGGTGGTTTGACTATTGGTGACTGGGTAAGATGGTGACAGCAGGATGTCTCTATGTTTAATGTCATGCTGTCACTCAGTGTGTGTAAAATTATATTTGAGCTTGCACTGTGTCTTAGCATATTCTTTGCATATTTAAATCACTTGTATTATGTATTTTATTATGTTTTATGTATGTTATGTTCAATCTCTGTGTGCTCTGTGCAGGCTAGGTGTCAGGGGGGCCAAACATGTATATGATGTATAAAGAGAACTGGACACAGCATTGGAGGTGGGGTGTCGTTCATTCCAAAGTTGCTCAGTGGTGCATGAAGCCAAAAAAGCTTGATTTCCATGGTCCCCATAAAGCAAGCCCACTGGAGACTTCCGCTAGCCAAGTGGCTAGTCGGCTAACTTCCGATTCTGCTACCAGGCAGGACATGATGTCAAGCTTAGCTTGCATCCCAGCTACATCAGCTGATTTCAAACAGCCAATGGAGCGGCTAATTGATGGAAGGGAGTCAGCTGATAGATCACATGACTCCTTTCTATGCAACCACTTGGCAAATCTCATTCAGGGCACCCTATTTAAACTGCTCTGGCCTGCCTACTGTTGCTGCTTCCTCTGCTGCTTATGCAGCTAAAATCTGGAACAGTCTTTCTGAAGATGTGAGACAGGCCTCTACTCTGACAATGTTCAAATCTAGGCTCAAAACAGCTCTATTTCACTGTGCATATGACTGAAAGGATCTTATCTGCACTCTTCTCTTTTAAAGTTCATTTTATAATGATTATGTTTTTATTTTGTATTGTGATTTTAATGCATTTTCTTGTTCTGTAAAGCACTTTGAATTACTTTGTGTACGAATTGTGCTCTACAAATAAACTTGCCTTGCCTTGCCTTGCAACCTGCCACCATCCCAGCTCCTCCTTTTCATGCTGTGTCTGACTTATCAGTGTCATTTATGTTTGTCATTGATGCTGCTCTGTTCTGTTCCCAGGGGGTCTTTGCTGCTGCTCTCCCTGCCTTAGGCTTTCCATGTAGGCACATGGAAGGGCAGGGAAGTTTGCTCTCACTGCCTCAAGCTTTCCTCGTTTGCACGTGGAAGGGCAGAGAGGTTCCCTCTCTTTCTTGCACAGACAAAGCACTTGTCTTTTGCTGGACACATTTTCCTCACAAGTACAACACGCTAATGTTATTAGCACAAGCCTATGTCATTTTACATTGTATTAATCAGCCTAGCAGCTAACAGACTTTTCCTTGATTCCTATGAGGCCAGGGACAACAGCAACATTTAACAAAGGTAAGGTTACAAAATTGGGCTCCATTACCACTCTACATCAACGCAAAGCCTTAGCTTAAAGCCCCTACAAGGAACCTTTATTTTGAGTTGATTTTGGCGACCCTGTGGACAAAAGTGGTAGTGTTTTGCCGGAATGAAGCCTACATTTCCCATGAGCTCTAGCGTGTATTGTCGTAAAGACATTTACCTGGCTCGCGCATGTGTTTGTTTTGGGGATGACTGAAACAACAACAAGACAGGAAAACTTTGCCCCCGCTCCTATCGGGGATCCCAGCTCACCTCTGCCACACTCCAGCTCCACCTCTCTGGTGTAGGCACCACTGCCACCGGGGTAAACGCAGCGGTTGGCTGGTAAGGCTGAAGGCCTGTTTGGCGAGCACTTCCACGGCTTCTTGGACTGAGAATGGAGCGGTGCCTCGCCTCTTTATTTCTTGGCACTCCCTGGACCCTGTCGACACCTGGCTGGTACCTGTTGTCGGCCTGGATGAGGTGTTCCAGCCCCACGGCCCCCACTCTCCTCGTCCCCGCGGCCCCCACTCTCCTCGTCCCCGCTGGCATGGGGTGAATCTGTGCAACCTGTGGCCTCTGTGTGTAGCTCCCCGAACAGCTAAAGCCGTGGACTCGACGGCTCCTGCCAGGATTGGGCTGGTAAATGCTAGATCGCTAGCGAACAAAACGTTTATCCTGAAGGATTTCCTGACTTCCTGAGGATTGGATTGTCTCTGTGTGACTGAGACGTGGCTGACTGTTGGTGAGTCCAGTGCTTTCACAGAACTTTTACCCGATGATTGCTGATATTTTAACTCCCCGTGGACGTCGGGTCGAGGAGGAGGAATAGCGACTATTTATAACAGTAACTAAATGTAAACAGCTAGGTAAGTGTGCCGTCTGAGTGCTGTAAATCGTTTCGTCCTGGAAACGACCTGGGACAGACCCGGACACAGTTTCCTAAAGGTATGGATATACACTATATAGAAATAGCTTATCTTCACACCGATGGTCTCATTTGCTGTTGTAGGTCACGCACAGACATCAGCAGAAACAAGAGACTTTTGCATATCCAGTTAAAAGATCCTTCTAGCGGCTTTAAGTACAGCGTCGATTCGACACAGAAATATAAATCACGCTTTATGCACGACCGAGTAATGTACCTGGGAATGCGTGTGTTTGAACTCAAGCAGAGCTCATACACACGTCCTCAGGGCATGCAATTCATCGGCAAAAGTGTTTGAAATAGAAAGGTTTGAGTGAAAATGCATGTGCTGAGAAACTACTGAGTATATGGCCGGATAAATGAGACTTGGATTATACTGCACCATATGTGTGAGAGGTTGTAAACAGATGTTTTGATATTGATTTGCCATTGTTAACGTGGTCCCCAGTGACTTCAATTCATGCAGAATGCTTCCCTTTTTGGATTCTCCATTCACTTTGAAGGCACAGAAGAAGTTCTTTTACGAAATCAAGATAATGCATGGTGAGTAATTGATATACAAATGGTCATCTTGCGGGTGAAGTATTCTTTTAAGTCCTTGTGGGCATGGAGCAACAGTTTTTTGACAGTAAGCAGAGTGCGAAATGACATCAAAGCAGTCAGTGTGAGCCAAATAAAAAACCCAGAGTACAACACAAACTGTGATGCTACAAAATTATGACTATATATTTATTATTGAGCTCAGACAGCTTTTAAGTGAGGAAGTTGTTTTTTATTGTGTAAAATGTTGAATGGCAGGAAATGACTGTGTGCAGGCAAAAATGTGGTATTGAATGGTACAAACTTTAAAGAAATGCTGAAAAATTTCATCTACAAGACCAGAAGGAAGATATGTCTCTTACTGTTCACGCCTGGTGGACACACAGGGTAGATTTGTTCAATTTACTGTGTACAACTGCTCACATTGCTGCAATGTCATTCTCAAGTGTACACTAATTCAATTTTGCACCATCTCTCTCCAAGTCTGTAACTATTAAACTTATGTGTGTGCTTCTGCTCAAGTTAGGCCTTGTTCAGTTGGAGGATTGTACCTTTTATGCTGTGTTGTGTCTTTGAGGTTTCATTTTGTAACAAAGGGACAATCCAAGGTTCACATATTCACAATCTCCACTGCGCTGAAAGGAGTGAAGCACAGCAACACAAAGAGACACAAGTCAGCAGCATGAGTTTGAGTCGAGTTGGAGTTATCCTTGAGCAAGATGCTGAATCCTCACTCGTCCCAGGGCTGCACTTGTCCTTGCATTATTGAGACCAAGAAAAGAGAAAAAAAATGATCACAGTATGGTTTATAGTTCCTAGTCAATGTCTGTCTTTGTAAAATAACAAATATGCATAAATAAAAATGTGTGCTCAGTTGTCCTAGATTTGCACCCTTACACCCCAGCAGGAGGCGAAGCACCTGTCCCCGTTTCACGACATGTCCACTGGGGGCGCCGTGCAGCACATCTGGACCGGTTGACCACTGCCAAGAAGCTTCAAAGAACCTGGCATCCTTTGATGCTCGATCACATTGTCTGTACCCCGCCAAGAAACATCCAGTTTTTGGCTTCAGGTGCAAACACCAGACACGCCAGAGAATGCATCCATAGCTGGGAGCATGGGAGAGGTGGTCCCAGAAGCAGGAGGTGGATGTCATTGTGCTTGTTAGCTGACATTATTTACTGTATTCCCTTTTCTGTTCGTACAAAAATAAGGCAAGACATAACTCAAGTCATAGTGCTCTTCAATTATTTTGAACAAACTGTGATACGTTTCCTGACAGATGTATGTGTTTAGATAAATTACATATATAAATGCAGCTTGTCTCAAAATGTAAATGGATGGAAAGCCCACAGGAGTATCAATCTGTTTGTGCACACATTTTAAACAGGAATTTAAAGTAAGCTATTAGCTATATCTGATCTAGTGAACATATTGTGCTTTATTCCTATTAAACATACAATGAGAAAAAGATAAAATGACAATGAATGTTGCTGAACAGTGGCCACGAGTGGTAATTAGGGGATGTTGGTACATGGTCCTACATTTCCCAGGATTCTCACCACACAGTCCCTTTAAAGATGTCATCATTAAGTGACCTGACAGCTCAGAGAGCATGGTCCGAAAGAAATGAGTTTGTTTTGATTTAATCATTAATCTGGGAGGTAAAGCAAGTTAATTTGGAGGAACTGGGTTGGGAAACAATTTTGAATTGTTGTGGCCCAGTGTGTGATCTGTAGCCTGCCATATTAGCCTAGGTATTGTAAAGACACCTAAACACTGGAGAGGAGAAACACCTGAGTAGGAGCAACAGGAGCAGGACAAAAAGCCAGTCTATCAAGGTACAGCGTTTTAAATTATTATTTTTACTCTTGTGATATTCTGTTATTGTGTATTAAGTCAACTTATCTCTCACACACTACGATAAAACCATATTTCTTTACCTAGAGGCTATGCTTTAATTGAAAGATACCGTTTATCCCTCTCATTTATATGCTAAATGTGAAGCTACAGCAAGTAGCCTGTTAGCTTAGCTTGGCTTAGCACAAAGACTTGAAGCAGAGGAAAACTGCTAGCCTTAATCTGTACAGCTGTGACTAAATCACCCCTAAAGTTCACCAGTTGACGCTGAAGTTAATTAATGGGTGGGGGCGGTTATATTGGACTGAAATGTTCCAGAACATAACCCCGCAGTATTTATGCTAAGCTAACTAGCTGCTGGATGTAGCATCATCCTCACCATACAGCCTTAGTAGTGGTAATGGCTTGGGGTGAATGAGTACACCGTTACCTGTATCCATGGATACATTCTGAATCGCATACTTTTTCTTTTTACTTTTAGTATGTGCTGCAGCTGCCCTTCAGAAGTGTACTGTTTCATACTGTTGACTGTCTCATAATATAACCTTGAACCTCATATATCCGTCACCATGGAGATAAACAAAATGCGTTCACCGACATCCTGGTATTTTTGGCATACTGCAGTTGACATACTATGAATTGGGACATACTATATATTTTTCTGGCATGCTATATGGTACGGTAGTGTGGGTATTGGAACACACATCTTATCTTAAGTCAGAATGGGCGGGTTTAGGCCGAATGTGGGTGGAGTTTGTACTGGGAATGGGTGTGGCCTAATTAAGAGTGGTTATTTAAGATCTCACTGCCGCGATACGGAAATGCGGGACGGATTTGTGGAATATTCGCGCAGCACCATTCCGCGCTCAAACCATACACACAGGCGCGGTACGGACGCAATGCGGAATTTCGCGTTGTTGTGTTCCAAGTCCACGCTGCATGAACGGGTGCGGATGAACATGGACGAGAGTAGTAGCAGCAGCAGCAGCGAGCTAGCAAGCTAACGTTTAACAAGCGTCAACATCAGCTTTCTTTAGCACTTACCACTCTCACCGCAGCCACCAAGCTGGACAATGGACTACCAGACGTTGTCCTTTAATTCATTGTTCTTAAAATCATCCCGTCTTTTATCAAAAAGGACGGGGTGCTGTGAAATTATCAGTCTTTCTCCCATATTGTCCTGCCTGGCTGGATTTCGGACTCTCACGGTCTTAGCAACTATAAACAAACAATTTCATTGGCCCAGCTGTGTAGTTCCGCCGGCGAATTCCACAGGGGGGGTCATAGTCTGTGCGGAACCTTTTTTCACCGCACAAAAATACGGATATCCGCGAGGATATTCGCCCTCAGTGAGAATGGACTTTTAAATCTGAGATTGATCAGAGGTTGCTATATTTGTTATTTATAAGAAAAATATTTACAGAACAATCTTAGAATTGAGCTTTAGATAATTAAGAGTATGCTTTGTTCACATCATGAGCAACAAAACAACAGCGCGACAAGCTATTGAAACTGTGTTGCTGTTGAGATGTTACTCAAGTGCTTGTTAATATTGTCATGACATCACAAGCTTCTGTGTCTGCTACTTGCCACAAAGCACCTTGACTGAACGTTGTATTTGGTCTTTAAAATATATGCGCTTTTCATTAATGTCTTAGCCCTGCTTTCGCCACCACGTTGTGCACCCCAATGTACAGAAAGCTAGCTAATCTTCATTTAACTAAGCCAAATAACTCAGTACCCTGCTAGGAACAAAAACACCATGTCACCATGTCATTGAAGTGCCAGACTTTGATTTGTAGTGCTTCCCCACCATCCGCAACAACAAGTGTGGTGCGTCAGTTTGTAGCCTCTTGTCACCGGCTTCCATTGAAAATGAACTGTAGCTTGTTGCTATGTTGCTCGTAGTGTGAACACAGCATAAGAGATTTAATACAGCTGTCCAAATTAGGATTTTCTGTCATCACAAGTAAGGATATTTATACGTTTTACTCTGATGATAATTGTATTCTGTAATTGTAATTTCATTTTCTTTGTGTATTCTTTGTGTTTTCAAATACTTCAGAATGTCTAGACCTCTTAACCTCACACCTAAATACAAAATCCTGCAGGATACGCCAGGTGTGAAACACACCCTAGGGGGTCAGAGCCAATAGCTGCGGCAGACAAAAGAGTTTGAAAACAACGGGTAGGGGCACTGCTCCCTGCCGCAGACAGAAGGGTGTGAAACACACCGTAAGAGGCGTTCCTCAGGTATAAATGTTTAGGCTTTGCTATGTTCGGGGTCTTTCGTCATTCTGACCGCTCGTGTGATGACTGACCTTTTCTTTGCAAAGAAAATAAAAACCTTGTCAGCCGGCAGAAGTCTCTATTTCATTATTCACCAGCAGCAGAGAATTTCCACAACAATTTGGTGTCAGAAGCGATCGTCTGGGACGGGACGCGAACAGTGACAGGCCATCCTGGAAAGAAAAAGATTTCCAGCCTCCAACCTCAAATCCTCTTCTGAGAAGGAAAGACTGACCGCAAACGCCCCAGATCGTCACCGCTGGGATTTCCAAGAACGCAATTCAGCTAAATTCATCTGGTGAGCACTGAAATATTGACATTTAAGTTTTCTTTTCTTTAAAATTTGGGTTTAAAATTGGCATAACATTTCTGTTTCTCATGTTATCCACAATTGATCTTCTGCTTTTTATCGCTTGTAGCATAAACAAAGCGACCAGGTCTTTATCACTTGTCTCCTTAAAACGACGTGATCAGGTTCTTTATCACTTGTCTCCTTAAACGAAGTGACCAGGTCTTTATCACTTGTCTCCTTAAACGAAGTGACCAGATTCTTTATCACTTGTTTCCTTAAAACGAAGTGACCAGGTCTTTATCACTTGTATCCTTAAACGAAGTGACCCTTTACAGAGACGTCTGTATTGTAATAGTCGTGCGTGACCTCCATTTGGAACGGGGAGTAAAAATTCCGTCGAGGTTGGACCTCCGGAGGGGCCGATTGTGGATATTATGAGAAGGAAATATGGGGATAAAAGTCTAAAATATTTAAATGTCTGGACAGCTGAGTTTGGTTTCCCAATAGGGGGATCCCTCAGTTTAAAAAACATATCAAAATTAGAAGAAAAACTGAAGGGCAAAGAACAAGAAATGAGAAGGAAAAAGAAAGTTTCTCTGAAAAAACAAAAAAAAAAAAAAAATTGAAAAAAAAAATGAAAAATTGAAATTATAGAAGGTCAAAAAGAATGTTTACATAAGTGGAAAGGAGAAGCTTTAAATGTAAATAGGTTGAAACCAATGAAAAGCAAAATTCACACACACAAAAAGAACACCAGACTCGCAGGTCTCCTCTTCTTTGTTTCCACAGTTGGCGGCTTTGAAGCTGGATCCAGATCTCAACGGCAACCCACCATTTCATCCTTCATTCAACACCTACAGTGGCCTTCAACTACCTGATGAGTCAAGTGATTCTCCAGATGTGTGGGAAATTCATCTCTGCAATTGTTTCTTAAATGGACTAAAACCGGACATTGCCTCAGCTGTTACAAGTGCCTGCATCGTTTGGGATGATGCATGCCTGTCCGAACTTCGCAGACACGCCATACATGCCCATGACCACATACCCTAAGATAAAGAAAAAAAGAAGAGACAACACAGAAGGAGCTTCACATGGCAGCAATAACCATGTATAACACAGTTATACAACATGGACAAACAGGTCATGAACTTAGAGGGAAAGAACACGGCCGACACAAGAACTTGGGAAGAAAAACTCCAAATGATGTCTGTTTCCTCTGTGGCCAACGTGGACATTGGAAACGTGATTGTCACAGAAATACCTCATCAAACCTCAGTACACAAGTCGGACTGAAAATGGATGGGGGTTGTTGGAGAGAGATGGACTCCTGCTGACAAGCCAAGCCAACTTGTGGTGCCGGAAGAAGGTACTGCACCACACACACACACACACACACACACACACACTGAGCAGATTAATACACAAGCTATTGAGAGTTCAGACAACACATATGCAATTGCACTAACATATGTTCACTACACATCTGATCATTTCAACAAGTTTCCACAACATACATTGACCATCACAGAACAAAATGTTGTATTCTTACTTGACTCAGGAGCCACACATTTCTGTGATAGAAGTTTTAGAATTCACTAAAAAAAACAAAATTAAGTGGAGATTATGTGTACTCTGTTGGTTCATCAGGTCAAACAATTAGAGAAAGCATTACTATCCCACTCAAATGTGCGGATGAGTCAAATACAAGCTCCAAACATGCATTCTTGCTCTCTGAAGTCTGTCCCATTAACCTGATGGGCAGGGACTTGATGTGCAAATTAGGCCTTTGTCTGATCTCAACCCCAGACGGTGTCAAAGTTCACAGACTAGCGGATCTAGAGCCAAATTTTTCACACTCCTTTGTTCACCACACCCCAGACCTACAGTATGCATATCAATGGAAATTGCAACCATCAGCTGCCTCTGAGATTGTGACTTTAGCTAGAGAAACAGTTTCAACAGCTACAATAGATTTTATGACATCAGAGGACCTGCATTGCACCTCTCATGTGTCACCAGGACCTGATGAGCCATATGAGGAAGGTTGGTTGAGGGAGAGATTTGACAAACTCACATTGACACACATTTATTGAACACAACACAAGTGTGCTATATCAGTCTCTCTCACACCAACTCAATGTGACATATACCATGGACCATTCAGTCCCATACATCACACTTGCAAAACACAGATAACCGGGAAGATTTGGGCCCATTTATAAAATCATGTCAGCGCGCAGCCGATTGGCAAGAAACATCTGATCGATCTATTTTATTTTCACCAACACTGCAGTGCTACTCTAAAACTTTAACATCTGTTGTGCACACTCAAAAAAAAATCCAGCTGGTACCTAAAAGCACTTCGAAATCTTTTTGTTTTTTGTCCGAAGAACAACCTACACAGCCCTACAGGAGGTCCCTAAGACACTGGGGGCTGTCCGTAAGTATGATGTTGGCCTCATCAAAGACTGTGAACCTGTTCTCATCACTCCAAAATCAGACTTTAGACCTTGCAAGGCTCAATATCCACTTAAACAAGAAGCCATCAATGGCATACCACCAGTCTTTGAGTCTCTTAAAGCAGCAGGAGTAATTGTTCCCTGTGATGACTCTCCAGTGCGCATACCTTTGTTCCATTTAGCTCCCAAAATTCAATGCTGCTGTTTGTAAATGCCTTGCTCATACTAACAACTCAGATTCTGTCTCTCTAGGAAAAGCAAGAGCTGATGCCGCTGCAAAAAGAGCTGCACTCCAACCCACTATCCTTGATACTTTGTTTGTTTCAACTCCAGTCTCTATTCCCAGCTCCCTTACAGCAATACAGTCCTTGCCACACCACAAGAAAAGACGTTGTGGAGACGCTGCCGTGCCACACAGGAAGAAGCAGTGTGGCGGGGCCCCGATGACAAACCTTGCCTGCCCAAACATTTCTTTCCTCACTTTGCGAAATTGACACATGGATTGGACCATGTGTCAAAAGGGGGGATGTTGGATGCCATAAGTCAACACTGGTTCACCAAAGGGTTTTCAGTTCATGCGCAGAAGTTTTATCAATCATGTATGGTTTGTGCAACAGATAACGCAGGTAAAACCAAAACAATCACACACGCCGCTCACCCACCACAAGACAGAGCATTCCAACATTTGAATACCAACTAAACTGAGCAGCAATAATGGCTCACACTTTGTCAATTCTGCAGTAACCCAAATCAGTAATTTTCTTGCCATTAACCTCAAACAACATTGTGCATACCACCCGGCCAGTGGAGGTGCTGTTGAACGAGAAAATGGCACTCCGAAATCAAAATTGGCCAACTGTTGTGAGGAAACGGGACTGCCATGGACAAAAGCTCTGCCTATTGTCCTAATGCATATGAGAATGAGAAAAAGGTCCAGAGTGAACATGAGTCCCTTTGAAATTCTTTTTGGCAGACCTCCATCCCTAGGAGTGGAGCCTGTAACCAGGCCACTCCCCTCCACTGGCCTAAGTGAGGATGACGTGTTACAATATTGCAAAAACTTATCTTCCACTCTCTCTCTTTCTCTCTCTGTCTCTCTCTCCTTCAATTTTTACATACATATTTTTTGTTCCCTTTCTTTTCTTTTTTTTGTTTTAGTGATTAATCAATAATCAAAAGGGGGAATTGTAATTGTAATTTCATTTTCTTTGTGTATTCTTTGTGTTTTCAAATACTGCCAGGTGTGAAACACACCCTAGGGGGTCAGAGCCAATAGCTGCGGCAGACGAAAGAGTTTGAAAACAATGAGTAGGGGCACTGCTCCCTGCCGCAGACAGAAGGGTGTGAAACACACCGTAAGAGGCGTTCCTCAGGTATAAATGTTTAGGCTTTGCTATGTTCGGGGTCTTTCGTCATTCTGACCGCTCGTGTGATGACTGACCTTTTCTTTGCAAAGAAAATAAAAACCTTGTCGGCCGGCAGAAGTCTCTATTTCATTATTCACCAGCAGCAGAGAATTTCCACAACAATTCATAAAAGGTACAAAGGTACAGTGCTGTGGAAAAGAATTTCCCCTTGGGGACAATAAAACCTAACCTAACCTAACCTTCCAGTTACCAGTTTTCCAGTTACTCTTTTCATCCGAGTATTCGTCTCAACCCTAGTAATGACCTCCTCATCAAACTTTCAGCAAGAAAGCAAATAAGTGTATTTCTCAAAATGTTGAGCTGTTACTATAATTTACATTTCAATAGTCATTCTAATTTTGTTGTGGAGTAGAGTTGTCTTGAACAAGTTATCTTAAATGGATTTCATGAACGCTTATTTCAGGCCAGTTGTGATTGCCTCTGTTGTATTCATTGGTATGACCAGAGTTTCTTCTTGCCACAGAGTGGGTGAATAAATGTTTTTCATCATGACTTGCAGGTTAGAGTCTGAAAACAAGTAGTGCAAAGTGATCTATCATAACCTTATCAGATGCATGCAACCTCATCACTGAATAAGGAGTTGTAGATGGCAGCTGCTTCATTTGTCAATCATCTTCTTTGGTGCTTTTTATGCTTTACAGCAGCGCCAGTAAACGATAGGCTACTCTCATATTGTTACGGTCAAGTGAATCTCTGAGAAGAGCATAATAATCTATTTTCCAGCTCTCTTATTCTGTTGTGCGTGTGTCGTTATGCGCTGTTGTGGATTGTAGTGGCAGGTATTCTATGAACCCCAGAGGAGCTCTGCCGCGGAGTGTTTCAGATGAATCACCTGGTAGGTGGCAGGGGGTTATTACAGAGAGAAAAACACCGAGATATAAAAAAATCTCAAGGAGATAAAGAAGATTGATGCCTCTCCAGCGGGCACACGTGTGAAAACATGCCAATGACTCTATCACCTTTAGGTCTTCTCTCTCTCTTGCTCTCCCTGCTCTCTATTTCCTCTCAGCTTCTTCCAATCTTGCAGTCAGCGCACTGCTTCTGCACTTCTTCTCTCCTCTCTTCACCCCTGGCATCTACACTAATAAATCCCATTTAAGCTCTCGTTGCGACCCCTCAATCATCGCCCGCGACCAGCTTAAAATAACACTGTGGGAACAGAGAGAATGGGGCTAGTGTGCAGGAGCCCCCATGCCGATGTTATTAATTGTTTCAGAGATGAATATCCCATTACAGTCCGACTGAGAAATGGAGATGGAGCGGGGGTTATACCGTGATTAATGCTAAGTTCATGCAATGCATGATTAATTCTGAAGTGCGAGTGGGTGTTTAATCAAGGCCACATGTGATATGATCAATTATAGGGTGAAGAAAAAGAGCTGGATGATTAGACTACCTTTCAGAGTGTGGAACATATGTCACCCGAGGTTTAGTGGGCTCAGTCGTAATGTAGGATTACACTGGTGGTAAAAATGGGGGAATGTAACCGTAGAGGCTGGATTACACAGTTGCTTTGAAAAGATGGGAGGGTAAGGCTATATCGAGCTCATCCAAGTGTGAGCTGAAAGTGTTCTGCACTTTCCAACAGGGAGAACAGTATGAGTGCACCACATGTGAGCATCCCGAGGGTATTGTATCCAGTCGCCTTCAGTGTGGAGTGTGTTGCTTTTTATTTCAATACCCTTTCACATTAAACATTTAATATTACTTTAGGCATAGAATTGACTGACAAAGAAGGGCCACCACTAAATGTTTAGAGCTGAATAGAGTGGGTGGTAATGATACATGGGGGATGTGTTGTGTTGTGAGTTCAGTAATGAGTCTTTAGCATAGTGGCTGGTGACGTTTGTTACACGTCATTTCCACTTGATCTCTCATGAGGGTAAACAATTTGAGTAAAATATCTAATTGCAATTTCCTGATCAATACATGCTGGCTGTGCACATGTAAAAGGATTTTACATTTGTGGTGTACTTGACGTCAATCGGTACTGTTTAAATATAATCTTGACCATTAGTGCAGGAAGGGGGGGACTGTTGTGGCTACAGCCATCAGCAACCTCTGGGGCTAAAAAATTAAGTCACTGTTTAAGTGCAGAATCTGCAGTTGCTCAAGGCCTTGCTATGTCCATTATTTATATACAGTCTATAGCTACAGCCCTGCTGTTCAGAATTATCTTATCTTTATTTTATTAGAATATTATTATGACTTTTTAGATCATCTCTGAAAAAACACATTTAACTATACGTTCAAACCAGAAGCTTCCAAAGAGGCAAAGTCTCTCGCGGACACCCAAGAAGCCCATGACTACTGACTTGAAAGCAGCGTAGTTGCTGCTTGCTGTTGTCCAGTCAAAAAGCTCATAGTTGGCCTACAGAAAGTTATGTTTGGTCAATGAAAACAGAAAATGTCCCATTCAAACCAAGCAAGGAAGACTTGCATGTTGCAACATTAGCCTGCAATTCTCTCCTCTATTACTAACATTACACACTTTAAAACTCACCAGACCAACCAACTACCTCCACGACGCTGTCCCAGGCCTCATTCTTTTTATTTTGGTCTCTGTAACCGAACAGCGACACATTATAAAGGACTGAGTGGGCACAAATGCAAGTAATAAACTTCTCCATATCCATTGTCGGACAAGTGTGCTGTAGGAACCAAAGTTACACTGCTTGTTCTCTGGGACCCGCTTTATGGAAGCACATCAGCATTCCAATTGGTTGTCGCTGAACCGCGTCAGAGTTGATTACCATAAGTTTGAACGAGTTTTAACTCCCCTCCGGACCGCTCCGGTCGCTTTGGTCGCCCAAGATGAGCGGCTGGTGACCAGGTTGCCCAAGTCGCCCAAGTCGCCGGGCTCTCATTGAAAATGAATGACTTCCACCGTTTTGGAAGCTCTGGTCGCCGTTGGTTTGAACATACAGTAACAGTTTCTGTTTGAGTGCTTCTGGTTTGACTATGAAAAATGACTGCCCAAGAGTTTTGACATGTCTGCACGCCTTCACCTCAGTAATAGCCTAGAGATGCTGATTAAGTTAACCGACTATAGCAACATAAGGGCCTGTTTTTTTAAAGGGTCTCTATGCAAAATTCAGAGCATTTGACTTCTCCAGACAAGGTCAATTCAGAGAGATTCAAGGTCCAGATTTCTCCTTTGTCATTAGTTCAATGTCCACACTAGAGTTGGGTCGGTATGAGAAAAAAAAAAAAACGGTCCGTTTTTTTAAAAAAAAAAAAACGCATCAAGTCGGTAATACCGGATCTTCGCCACTTGGGGGCGCAATCGACTCATTTAAAATAAAAAACGACCTTAGGACAACAGAGTGACAGTAACAAGTTTCTTTTATTCCTTACAAATAAATTTTGTAGCTCACTCAATCAGTGCAAACAAAGGTTGCCTCCTTCGTCTGGCTCAAAGCCAAAGTGTTGCCATAGTGGCGCATTCTTTGATTTTGTCGAGACTAAATTGTACGCCATTATCAACTCACCGTCACTATTGAACAAAGTCCAGGCTACAGTAGTACAGTACAGTACAGTAGTAGTAGTAGTAGAGGCGCATGCGCACTCGCACCTCCTAGCTCAGTCCCCGCCCCACCCCCCTCTCTCTCCTGCTCGCTGTGTGCTTGGTGAAGAGGCAGACACAGGTGCTCACAGACTCGGGCGTACTATAAGCGGAGCGGACTCCGTGTAAAAATGTCCGTGAAAAATCCCCGCGATGTGAAAAATACATGCCGAACAGTCTTTTGTGTGACACTGGTGCGCGGTGCGGACGTCCACTTTTACCGGGTGGACCTCTGCGGCGTCTGCTCCGCGTACATTCTGCCCGAGTATGCGGTCCGGTCGGTCTCAAAAAATAAAACCCGGTCCAAGACAGAGTACCGGACCGAATTGGTATTACCGAGGAACCGACCCAACCCTAGTCCACACAGTTTAATACTTGTGTAGGTAGTTTGCTGTCTCTGTTAAGTAGCTATCCATTAGTCACTGAATCTACAACAGAAAACGTTCCTTCAAAATAAAAGCACTCTGCCGGAAATTTACTGTACTTAAAATAAAGTGTGTTTTTAACAAACGTGACACATTTGTGAGTCACTTGCGGTCCATTCAGAATGGACCAGTGACCCACTTTTGGACTGTGACCCAACAGTTGGGAATCACTGTGTTAAGCAATTTATTGTTCTTCAAATAGAATGGTTGTCCATCCTTTAATGACAAATGGGTGGTAAGTTGTGTCTAATATATTGGACTGACGACCCCAAACAGTACTGCTGAAGGCTTTGCACTGTAAAGCTAAAGGCTTTGCACTGTAAAGCTAACGTTAGTTTCACAGATTGACAAATCAGACCTTTTCACAGCCCCAAATCCTGCAAGTCCTGATTCAAAATTTTCACAATGATATAACATGCTTAAATTTTAACTGAGAGATTCAGACTCCTGTTTGTACCAGACGTCTACATTCAGCACACAATTCTATTTTGTATTTGGTTCAGATCTTCAAACACAGTTAAATAAATGTTTCAGCCAATTTAAACACATTGAAAAATATGTTGCATTATATATTGGAATAAAAGAATATCCATTTTTATTGGGAGCTTGTTCATTGTATCCCACCTGAAACAGTGCACACAGACTTTGATATCCATTAAAACACAAAAAGGGTGTTGAATAAAGCAGGAGGTACAACAGGGATAGATCAGAGTGTTTCCAGGTCAGACTGTCTCCATGTGGTCAGTTCTCTACACCAACCATCAGCCTTCCCTGGCCTGGTGCACGGGGACAACCACTCATGTGAACGTGCCCTTAATCCGGCCTCTGTAAATGGTTCTGTTGTGCCGTGCCAGCTTTCATAAGAGAGCCACAGAGACGCAGCAACATAGCCCAGAGCAGGACATCATAATTCAGGAGAATAATTGGGGCATTTAAACCAAACCTGGGACTCATCCATGCCAGACAGATACAGGTCAGAGCGGCCTGTCCACATGGGAGGTAGGAAGGGATGGATGGATGGAGAGAGGATGGGAGGAGATGGATGGTTGTAGTTGGGGGAGGAAATAATGTGGTGAGGCAGAGAGGAGAAAATTAAAAATAAATAGTAAGGTAAGGGTCATCGTAGGATTAAAAAATGGAGGTAAACACAGATGAATAAAGGGAAGAGGGAAAGGAAAAAAGGCAAGCTGCAGAGGTAAAATGAGAGAGCGAGGACTAACCAGGAAGTCAATAATTATTTCCCTGCTGCTCGCCATGTAACGTAATCTGCGGAGTTCTCCTTTTCACTGCTTTCCTTAAAGGTTGGCAACAACTGGTGCAGCATGTAAGGAAAACAGCAAAGAATTCTTCCTATGGGTGTAAAGGTCATTTTTATATGCTGCTCGTAATTTGACCTCCGAGCCAGTTACTTCTACCCGTCACTCCACTAATATTAACAATGCTTCTTTTAGAAACGTTCCACTGTTTAACCATATTATATTTTTATTTTTAAAATCTGCTTAACTTTGATATATTCTTTTAACAAAATAAAAAGAGCACAAAGCACTCATTCTTTGTTGAACTGGTATTGTTATAGTTTTATCAATACAACCACCCTGACTGATCCTGCTGAACGGTCCATCGTTTCGTCAATGCTGCTTTTCAATTCCTTTTAACTACGGTGCAAGAAAATAGAACAAAATGAACATAACTGTGAAGGGATTCACTGCTCAGTGGATAATGCTGGGAGAGGGAGGAGAGGCTGAGAGGTTCATCTGAGACTGGAAGTCTACAGGAATCTGCCAATTTTAAAGTTTGTCACTAATTAGGCCAAATAGTTTTGTTCAATTAACTCATGTTTTTAGCATTTTCATGGCAATTTGCTGCTATGAGTAAAACATACTGGCTGAGATAAGGCTGGGTGATATAAAGGAAATCAAAGGCAAGGCAAGTTTATTTGTAGAGCACAATTCGTACACAAAGTAATTCAAAGTGCTTTACAGAACAAGAAAATGCATTAAAATCACAATAATAAATAAAAACAAATAATCATTATAAAATGAACTTTAAAAGAGAAGAGTGCAGATAAGATCCTTTCAGTCATATGCACAGTGAAATAGAGCTGTTTTGAGCCTAGATTTGAACATTGTCAGAGTAGAGGCCTGTCTCACATCTTCAGAAAGACTGTTCCAGATTTTAGCTGCATAAGCAGCAGAGGAAGCAGCAACAGTAAGCAGGCCAGAGCAGTTTAAATAGGGTGCCCTGAATGAGATTTGCCAAGTGGTTGCATAGAAAGGAGTCATGTGATCTATCAGCTGACTCCCTTCCATCAATTAGCCGCTCCATTGGCTGTTTGAAATCAGCTGATGTAGCTGGGATGCAAGCTAAGCTTGACATCATGTCCTGCCTGGTAGCAGAATCGGAAGTTAGCCGACTAGCCACTTGGCTAGCGGAAGTCTCTCTGTTGTTGTTTCAGTCATCCCCAAAACAAACACATGCGCGAGCCAGGTAAACGTCTTTACGACAATACACGCTAGAGTTCATGGGAAATGTAGGCTTCATTCCGGCAAAACACTACCGCTTTTGTCCACAGGGTCGCCAAAATCAACTCAAAATAAAGGTTCCTTGTAGGGGCTTTAAGCGAAGGCTTTGCGTTGATGTAGAGTGGTAATGGAGCCCAATTTTGTAACCTTACCTTTGTTAAATGTTGCTGTTGTCCCTGGCCTCATAGGAATCATGGAAAAGTCTGTTAGCTGCTAGGCTGATTTATACAATGTAAAATGACATAGGCTTGTGCTAATAACATTAGCGTGTTGTACTTGTGAGGAAAATGTGTCCAGCAAAAGACAAGTGCTTTGTCTGTGCAAGAAAGAGAGGGAACCTCTCTGCCCTTCCATGTGCCTACATGGAAAGCCTAAGGCAGGGAGAGCAGCAGCAAAGACCCCCTGGGAACAGAACAGAGCAGCATCAATGACAAACAGAAATGACACTGATAAGTCAGACACAGCATGAAAAGGAGGAGCTGGGATGGTGGCAGGTTGCAAGGCAAGGCAAGGCAAGGCAAGGCAAGTTTATTTGTAGAGCACAATTCGTACACAAAGTAATTCAAAGTGCTTTACAGAACAAGAAAATGCATTAAAATCACAATACAAAATAAAAACATAAATAATCATTATAAAATGAACTTTAAAAGAGAAGAGTGCAGATAAGATCCTTTCAGTCATATGCACAGTGAAATAGAGCTGTTTTGAGCCTAGATTTGAACATTGTCAGAGTAGAGGCCTGTCTCACATCTTCAGAAAGACTGTTCCAGATTTTAGCTGCATAAAACTGGAACCCTGATTCCCCATGTTTAGTCCTGACTCTGGGCACCAGCAGGAGGCCAGTCCCTGAGGTCCTCAGAGTCCGAGATGGTTCATATGGCACTAACATGTCAGAGATGTACTTTGGTGCTAGGCCGTGGAGAAACTTCTACACAAGCAGAGCTGCTTTAAAGTCTATTCTCTGAGCAACAGGAAGCCAGTGTAGAGACCTGAGCCAGACCTGGTCAGGACCCGAGCAGCAGCATTCTGGATGTACTGCAGCTGTCTTACGGCACATTTGGAGAGGCCAGTGAGCAGGTCGTTACAGTAGTCTAACCTACTAGAGACAAATGCATGGATAAGTCTCTCCAAGTCAGGTTTAGACACTATACCTTTGATTTTGGCAATGTTTTTTAGATGGTAAAAAGCTGCTGATGTTATTGATTTGATGTGACTGTTAAAGTTCAAGTCTGAGTCCATTATTACCCCGAGATTTCTAACCTGATTTGTAGGTTTTAGAGAGAGAGACTGGAGGTGACTGCTGACACTTTCTCTTTGTTTCTGTGGACCAAATACGATGACTTCAGTCTTGTCTGAATTTAGCTGGAGAAAGTTGTTTTGCATCCACACACTGACCTGTTGGATGCAGTGACAGAGTGAATCCACTGGTCCATATTCACCTGCTGTCAGTGAGACATAGATCTGAGTGTCGTCTGCATAATTGTGGTAGGACACATTATTACTTTGTATTAACTGGCCTAAAGGCAGCATGTTGAGATTGAACAGAAGGGGTCCCAGGATTGACCCTTGGGGCACCCCACAGGTCAAGGCCATGTGGTCTGAGACACAGTTACCAATTTCAACAAAGTACTTCCTGTCTTCTAGATAGGACTTCAACCAATTTAGGGCAGTGCCAGAGATGCCCACCCAGTCCTCTAGTCTCTGTAAAAGGATCTCATGATCGACAGTGTCAAAAGCAGCACTCAGATCTAGCAGGACTAAAACTGAGACTTTGCCTGCGTCAGTGTTCAGGCGGATGTCATTTGTCACCTTGATAAGAGCGGTCTCAGTGCTGTGATGGGGTCTAAAACCTGACTGGAAAACATCAAAGGAGTTGTTCATTAGGAGAAAGTCAGTAAGCTGTTGGTAAACAACTTTCTCAAGGGCTTTGCCTAAAAACGGCAGATTTGAAATGGGCCGGTAGTTGTTCAGTACTGTGGCATCAAGACTGCTCTTCTTTAGGAGAGGCTTTATGACCGCAGTTTTCAAGGCCTTTGGGAATGTTCCAGATTGTAGTGACATGTTAACTATGTGAGCGAGTGGTGGTAACAAACTGCTCAGCACAGACTTTAGAAATCTAGTGGGTAACACATCGAGGCAGCATGTAGATGAACTCAGACTGGTGATGATCTCTTGGACAGTTTTGTCAGTTACAGGTGCAAAATGAGTCAGCTCCAAGTGTCTAGGTGGCTTCAGGGTTGTTATTGGTGTTGTGGAATTGATGGCATTTTTAATGGTCTGAACCTTGTCGCAAAAGAATACTGCAAACTCATTACACTTAGATGTGGAGATCAGTTCCAACGGCAGTTGAGCTGGAGGGTTTGTTAATCTGTTCACTGTTGCAAATAAGACACGCGAGTTGTTACTGCAGTTTCCAATAATTTCAGAAAAGTACCTCTCCCTTGTTCTACGTAAGATCTGGTTGAACACGTACAACTTTTCTTTATAAATTTCATAATGAACATGAAGCTTTGACTTGCGCCATTTCCGCTCGGCCCTTCGGCCTTTTCTGTGCCCTGACCGAATCGTCATTCCTTCATGGCGCCTTCTGCTTATTTTTAACCATTTTAACCTTCACAGGGGCAATGGTGTCCAGAACATTCAAAACACTCTAAGTAACAGAGTTCAACAAATCATCAACATTAGAACATGAGGCATTTTTAAAGTTTATCATTTCCATGAACAGAGCACCTGTGCTGTTACTTATGTGTCTCCTCTGAACAACTGCAGGACCAGCCGGTGGTTTGGGAGAAACAGACAGGTCAAAGAAGACACAAAAATGATCAGACAGAGCAACATCAACCACACTGACGTTTGAAATATTAACCCCCTTTGTAATGAGCAGGTCCAGAGTGTGCTGCGCTCTGCTGTGGGTGGGCTCACACACATGCTGAGTCAGGCCAAAGGTTTCAAGGACAGCACTGAGCTCTTTAGCATTTCTGTCACAGACATTATCCACATGTACATTAAAATCACCTGTAATGACCAAACCATCAAAGTCTGTGCATACAATTGAAAGCATCCTGGTAAAATCATCAATAAAACTTTGACGGTGCTGGGGAGGCTTGTATATAACTACATAGAGTATGGACGGAGAATCAAATATCCCAATATTTGTGACTAAATACCTGTATTGATAATGGAAATTGTAGGGCTGACATAAGATTTTGGATAAATAATGTGGAAATAATGACTAAGTGGGTGAAGACAAACAATGGAACATCTAGAACAGTCTGGTATATTCAGAAAATTCCAGAAAAAACATAATTATTGCAGCAGGCCATACTTTGCTGCTGCTTGGTGTGTTTTTGGTGTTGTTGCTGTCAGCTTGAGCTCTGCCTCACTGTACTGCTGTCTCTCAACTTCTGATCCCCGTGTTCTAGTTGAAATGAGTGGTATACATGGGGTGGTTGCGGCTCAGAGGTAGAGCGAGTCGTCCACTATTTGGAAGATCTGCGGTTTGATCCCATATTCCTCCAGTCTGCATTTTAAAGGATCCTTCAGCAAGATACTGATCTCCCGATAACTGTTCCATTAGTGTGAGAGTGTGTTAAAAAACTGAGTAGCCTAAGCCACCAGTGTGCGTGAATGTGATTCATAGCGTAAAAAGCGCTTTGAGTGGTCAGATGACTAGAAAGGCACTATACAAGTGCAGGTCCATTTCTATACATTAAGCATACTGTAAGTCAGTAACTATACTGTAGACTTCTTGCCTCAATTTTCTGTGTTTAAAAAAATTACATAACATTTTCAGAGAAGCAATGTCAAGTTTTGTTCAGTTTAAAATAATAGCTCACAATGTGAATTTACACTGAAATTATAGTGGTCAGAGTGCTACTTGTGCTACCACTTATTGTAGTGGAGTAAGTTCTGATCCACCCAAATTTGTACATATCCCATGTATTTTGAAAGGCTGTGATTACTGACCATTGCGCTAACTGGAATAAATAAGGAAGCAGACCCGAGTAGTCTTGTAAGGAGGCAGGTTGTGGTGGTGGATGGGTCACAAAACATCCAAATTTTCCCCCTGGACTTTCCCCTGGAGACGTGTGTTTGGAACCTGTGAACTTTGAATGAACTTTGAGTCATTTTAAGATATCTCCTAGCCATATTTCTTTTCCTAAACCTACCTTAACCTCACTTTTTTCCCCCCTAAACCTAATCTAACCTAACATTTTTTTCCCCTTGAACCTAACCTTACCTAACATACTAAACCCAACTTTCATAACTTTACATTAATTACATAACTGTACGTTAAAGGTAGGGTCTGGAGGATTTTCCGGTTGCTCTTTGTAAACACACATTCAAATTTGGCCCCTCCTATCAGGCTCAACTCTCCCGGGTGTACGGAGCTCGGAGGTACGGAAGAAGGCTTCACAGAAGAGGTTCAGGCAAGGCTCGCGCTGGTACACGCTCGGACACGCTCGGGCACGGCACCTGCGCTCTCTCATTGGCTGGGGAAATCTCTGCCCAGAAGTGGTCCAAGCTCACAAAAACATCAAAATACAGTTAAAGGGCAGGAGCTCTGCAAACAGAGTCACCACCACACATGAGTAGAAGCCCATAGGTGATGATTAAGCAGGATTTCATTTGTATATGTCTATATTTTGTTTTGTTTGAAAATCCTCCAGATCTTCCCTTTAAGGACATAACGTCATTCGTAGGGTGCTAATTTGTAGGATATCATACAAACCATTCTGTGAGAACACGTTGTATTGTGATACAGGCCTACCCATTTTAAACTCCTAAAATAGAGTCATGGAAACTTTTGAAAAGTTATGGAGAAGTTTACGAAAATCCATAGAAGAAATATGTGTGGGAACCCTGTAACATATTGTATTATTTAACATAAGCAAGTACAGCTATACAGTATACTATGTAATAAATAATACTGAGAAGATAACGTTAATAAAATTAGCATTTTTTGAACACTTTACAAAAACTAAAACAGTTGAATGTAATATAGCCCACATAACACTCAGATTGCATTCTAGTTTTACACTTTTTAATACACGTGACAGTAGTGGATTGGACAAACAGTACAGCTGTCATTGATTGTACCAACCCACAGCAGTCGAGCAACTTCTGCTGGAGTTCGACACAACTTGGACAAAGCAGAACTGCAGTCATATTTGAATCAGTAACCAAAATGGCAGTTTGCTTAGTATGTTCATGATTATGAATACATTTGATAATGAAAATAATAAAAACAATTATTTTGATTGATATTGAAATCCCATTTATTTAACAATTGTTTAACACGATCACTCATTGGCTTTGAGAACATTGCGCATTTATTGAACATTAACTCTGGTGTTTATTTTTAACACTGGGTATATTTTAACTTTAGATAAAACTGAACTGAAAAAACAGAATAAATAAAACAAAAGACTGATGCAGTGGCAGGAGCTGAAGGGCCTTTACCTTTTTGTGCTTTTTGTCTTTTTATGACTTGGTCATACACTATTCTGTGAGTAGACTTCAAGTGCTGAAATAAATTAGTTGTATTGCCTTGGGGTGCAGCCACGACCGTGTAACACATCTCGCACACGATTGTAGTTTGTTCCAAGTCTGACTCCACAAAACCAAAGTGTTTCCACACCACTGAGTTTGTTTTACCTTTCTTCTCGACAAGCCGGCTCTCTTTCTGCCATCGTCTTACAAGTTCTACCAACCAAGTTTTAAAACCACCAGTGAGGCGACATGTTGTGACTCTCTTATTCAACTCATGCTGAAACTGTGTTTGGACCTTGGGGGGAGAGGACGAGTACATCCACTTGGAGGGGACGTGCGCTTGATTTACAAAATAAGAGACAAAGCAGGAGCAACACTGGTAGACTCATCATGTGGCACAACATTGTTTTATCTCAATGATCTTGTTTTGAAAATCAAGGGACACCAAGGTGTTCCTAGGCCAGATGAGATATGTAATCCCTCCAGCGTGTTCTTTGTCTGCCCCGGGGCCTCCTACCAGTGGGATGTGCCTTGAACACCTCTAACAGGAGGCGCCCAGTAGGCATCCTGATTAGATGCCTGAACCACCTCAAATCGTAATTGAAAATAAAATCTGATTTATTGCCCATATAAATGAGGATGATTACTGCCTCAAGGACGGGAGTTCAAGTATCTCGGGGTCTTGCTCATGAGTGAGGGTAGAATGAAGCGTGAGATGGATCAGTGGTTTGGTGCGGCCCATGCAGTGATGCGTGCGCTGTGCCAGACCGTCGTGTTGAAGAGGGAGCTGAGCTGGAAGACGAAGCTTTCGATTTACTGGTCCATCTACGTCCCAACCCTCACCTATAGTCATGAGCTCTGGGTACAGACCCTTCCCTATCTCACCCTTAGAGATAGGGTAAGGAGCTTGGACATCCGGAGGGAGCTCGGAGTAGAGCTGCTGCTCCTTTGCATCAAAAAGAAAGAAATCAGCCCCTCAATAACAGGTCCATTAACACACATTATCAACACCTCACTGAGTCAGGGGAGATTCCCAGAATCATGGAAATCTGCTGCTGTTGTTCCTATTTTTAAAGGTGGAGATCCTTCCCTTATATTTAACTATAGGCCAATCAGTATTTTACCCATTGTATCAAATATATTTGAAAAATTGGTTGCAAAGCAAATTACTCACCACCTCAACAACAGTTCTTTTACACTGCATCTAATGCAATTTGGGTTTAGGACAAACCACTCTACAGAAACTGCCACATGCTACTTTGTTGAAAAAATCAAGTCATTAATGGACCGGAGGGGGGCAGTGGGGGCTGTTTTTCTTGACCTGCGGAAAGCATTTGATACTGTAAACCATGCTATACTATTAAACAAACTCTTGACTTTTAATTTTTCCACTGAATGTCTTAACCTGATTAAATCGTACTTATCGTCTCGATCTCAGCTTGTCAGAATTGACAACAGTAGCTCCAACTTCCTGCAGTTATCAACTGGCGTTCCGCAGGGCTCCGTGTTAGGTCCACTCCTGTTCAGCATGTACATTAATGATCTCCCTTCTATGTGTGATTCGTGTGACATCCTAATGTACGCTGATGACACGGTCATCCTTGGTCATGGGGAGATGGTGGGGGACGTTGCGTCCAAGTTGACTGATGCTATGGTAAGAATAACATCCTGGCTGAACCAATGCTGTCTACAGCTAAATATCTCAAAAACTGTTAGTATGCTTTTCTCCAAAAATAACAAAACAAACATAGAACCAGACATTTTTATCACTGGTGAGAGGCTACAAGTTGTCACCGAACACAAATATTTAGGAGTACACATTGACTCAACTCTCAGCTTCAAAACACACATAAAGAAAGTCAGTAATAAAATAAAGTTCAGTTTATCAAACTTTAGGTCCATCAGAGACTCCCTGTCAACCGAAGAAGCCAAAGTATACTTTTTTTCTATGATCATTTCGCACATCACCTACTGTCTGATAAGTTGGTCTAATGCTCATTCCACTACTCTAAAACCTTTGGAATCACTTTACAAACAAGCATCACCATTGCCATATCCTGAAAAAGTATAAACTTTTGAGCTGGGACAACCTAATTACATACAAAAACATCTGTCAGGTATACAAGATCATGCAGGGCTCAGCTCCTCCTCCACTATCCAGTTTTATTAAATTCAAATCCTCTGCTATTAGAACTACGCGAGGTGCGACAAAAAAAGATTGCATAATCCCGTTAAGGAACACCACTTTCAGCCAGGCTGTATTCTCATTCAAAGCATCACATCAATGGAACACATTGCCACAATCGATCAGAGAATCTCCATCATATCACTCATTTAATGTGCATTGTCCCTTTCAAATAAACTAGAAAGAAAAAGAAAAAAAGGGGTCAGTTGAGGTGGTTCAGGCATATGATCAGGATGTCTGCTGGGCACCGCCCGTTAGAGGTGTTCCAGGCACGTTCCACTGGTAGGAGGCCCCTGGGCAGACCCAGAACACACTGGAGGGATCATGTGGCCAGGGAACGCCTTGAGGTCCAACAGGAGGAGCTGGAAAGCATTGCTGGGGAGAGGGACGTCTGAACTGCTTTGCTCGGCCTGCAGTCCCTGCGACCCGGCCTTGGATAAGCGGATGAAAATGGATGGATGGATGGATGGATGGATGGATAGATAGATAGATAGATAAATCAGGGGCATTTTTGAATACTAGGGGGGGTGTGTGCCCCTCCAGTACATACTGTCCATGTTCACCAGCTACATCTTAAACTAGTACATCCAAAAAAATCTTGAAACAGGAGTACTGAAGGAAAGAGATGCATTCCAGGAGCAGTCAGTTCAACAAATGTATTTACATGAATGACCTTGTTTCCTTTCTCTGACTTGCCACCCTGCAGTGATGTAAAAATCTAATATTAACTTGATTAAAAGACTAAATAACCCCGACCCTACCACCGACTTCCTGCCCTGGTTGCGCATCTTTTCTATAATTCAGGCAGTGAGAGAGCAGAGTCTGTAACAGACAATGAGAATTTGCAGGAGACAAAAAACAACTCCACACGCGAGGATTCTTACATGGGTTTGAGAGACGGCTGCCTTATGGACTGTGCCACAGCAGTCCCAGACCACAGACCATGGCCATCTGGCAAGTAAGGCAGGCTAAGGCAAACAGTCAAACTTTCCAAGTGGATTTCAATCTCAGTACAGAAACCCCACCCCTCTCTTTCTCTCATACACTCATAGAAACACACGCCACCCAGCATCGCTCCATATCCTTGGGCTTTGTGCTTGCAATGTTAGCCATTCTCAGCTCTATACAAGGGGATTCAGCCCTGTTTATTTCTGCTCTGTAAATGCAGTACATTAAGTCCAATAAACAGGTTCTTTCATAAGATTTCACTTCAAACACTAAGTTGTCTGACTGTATTCCCAGCATGCTCATCCCTCAAGTTTCCCTCTCACATTGCATTGTTCTAAGCCTGAGCCATTTTTGAGACTGACATTTTTTTCTTGCTTTGTTAAGATTTTAAACTCCTGCTGAGGTATTTCCACCTACTGTGTTTATCTACGCGTGGCTGCCAAAGCATTTCCCTCACTCAGCTGTAATTTGTCAAAGCAGTTTCAAAGGAACACAAAGCAACACAAAGAAAATAACGTTAAAAAACTGTATTTTAATCAAGATTATGTCAGAAACGATTAAGCGACATTCAATCCATCTTTACCCAGTTATCCTTTGCCTTCATTATGTCCCTCTGGGCCTATTATTGTGCAGGCTCCTCTCAAAAAGAAGGTAATTTAGTTCAAAAGGAAACACAAAAGTACCCAAGTGAAAGAAACTCATGTATAATAGCTGTATCTCCACTTTGAGTGTCAGTCAGTGGCTTAAATTATTGTTACACAGCTTCAATGGAACATTTCAGACTTATTGTAATGTAATACGCCTTTGGGGGATAATTTAGGATTACCTCTCCTTATCTGGCCCTTGGATCATTATCAACTCTCACTGCCAAAGTTCCCCAAAGTAGGATGGAGAATGAGGTAATCAAATTCCTATAATGGAGCGCAAAAACAAAGCCATCTCCACAGCAAGCCCTCTGCTTGCTATGATTGCTGTTCTCTGTCACACTAAATGAAAGAACATAAGATTGCAAAGAATAGCCTCCTATTTAGTAATGAGAAACCATTGCTTGTATCGCACAGTAAATGAATATAAGCACCGTTGCGATGGGCAATACAATTAAAGCATGATATGGCAAGGTGTTATGTGATATATCCATCTAGTGCTACAGTGGAAATATAAACTAGAGGTTTTCTCGTAAGGTATTAACCCATTGTGTCAAATAAATCCAGTGTAAGAGCAAGGGCAGACTTTTCATCTCACTGTTAGGGGGGGGACAATAAACATAAAAAATTCTCAGGAGCAATTCCTAAGGGGGACACCAAAGGTGCCACCAAATGTACCGTTATTATTATAATGCTATTATTAGATTTCTTGTAATGTCGACGCTATTGTGTGTTGGAGGTGGCTTTGTATGCGGTACTTACCCACAGACATATTAGATACAGTGGATGTCAGTCAACACACCCCCAGTTTGGAGAAGCAGGCTGGAGTCTGACATGGAAGCTAAGCAATGCACTGCCGTAGAGGGGTCAGCAACAAAACCTATTTGAGCTAACAAAAGTCCCACCAAAAAATATTTTCACTGCTTTACCTGAATGTCAGACAGTGATTTCCAATGGGATAATGAAGCCGTTATACAAGTCTCTTCAAAGCCACACTCCATTGAGAGAAACAGTGATTTAACATTGCTGAACACAGGAGCTGCTGGTCTACTACTGCCTCGATCAGTTAGTTTGTTTATGTTATTGTGTGACTTTGGCGTTTTAAAAGGTTAGTTCAGATTCACCAAAGTGACACAATACCTGATCGAAGCAGCGGTAGACCAGCATTTCCTGTGTCCAGTGAGCTAAAATTACTGTTTTTGTCAGTGGAGTCTGGTGGCTCTGACGAGAATGGAGAACTGAAGCTTTTAACGCCATCCCTGTTGGAACAGGTTGTGTAATGGAAAGGTGGTGAAAATACTGTCAGTATAGTGTACACTTAAACTGATATTGATTTTGTTTAGGTGGGACTTTATTTTAGGAAGCTAAAATATGTTTTGTCGCCATCCACAGCACTACATTGCCTAGCTTCTGTGCTGACTGGCATCTACTGTATGTAATACACTGACTATGGATAAGTACCTCATAAAAGCCCACTTCAAAAAATCTGAACTATCCCTTTAAGGTGCTTCAGATGAAATGATTCAAGTAACACAAGTATTATCCTGTCAAATGGACTGCTGGAACCCTTCAGTTCCTTCCTCAACAATTGAGTCACTTACAAGTATATAGTATGAAAGGTAACTGCTATTGCTGCCTGTGTAAGGTGACACTTGTGGGCAATTTGTACAGTGAGATGTGTGATTTGGTCATAATTCTTGATTATCAAATAGATCTGGCAACTAGAGCTTGCTCTGCAGTTTGGATGTTTTAGCATTAAAGTGATAAATTTTAAATGTACTTCCTGAGAAAGAGAGAGCTGGAGAGGTGGATAGGAAAAGTCTACTAACGGTAGCCCTATTTACACAGATTCTGCAATACTGCTGCAATGAAGGCCCCTCATTACGCTGGGTTTGCTTTTTTAACACAGAAACATATAATGCCAGCATAATGCCCCCCCAGTATGTGATTTTAGCCAGCATTCTGGTGTCCCAGAAGCAAAAGAGATGTAATGAGCGTGACGTGTAGCACAACAGCCTCTAGGTCTGGTGCAACATATATGTGTAATATGGCAATAACAATCAATTACCATCCCTGTTATCTGCTGGTTGATCTCGTCCTCTGCTTGGAGAGTATGGAGCTCCCAGACCTCACTGTCTCCTCAATTTTCAGACATGTTTGTTAGCTGTTTTTCCTCTTTGAGTTAGCTGCTAACTGCTTTTTAAATCTCCCTGTGGTGAGCTGCACACATAGCACGTCTTGAAAACGGCACACCTGCCGCGTCCTGCCAGCTCACACTTTTTTACAGAGATGTCTATTTGGCTTTGTAACTAGCTCCACTGCTGGCTTAATGGCAAGACAACTCTGCCCCCCCATTCCATGTTTGTACCTGTTATACAGAACAGACAGTGTAAAAGGGGCTAGTGATAAACAGGGTGATGGCTAACAGATATGAGCCAATGGCATGACATGTCGGGTGTATGAAATGTCTGTATTGTCACTACGCTGCATTTTTATAAACTATTATAACCTTTTCATGGTCACTCACATCTCTCACCTGCACCCAGACTCTGTCCTACTTCCGCCTCCTTTGAGAGATGTTGGGCAATGGACCAAACCACTGTGAGGTATATGAGGAGAGTGGGCGTTCTTATGTTTTGAAAAGAAAGAACGCATTGATTTTCCTCTGTAATTAGCACAAGTGCTTTCAATGCATATTATCATATAATTTACTTTTGTTTACAACAAGATATTGGGGGTGGGGTGGGGGGCATGTTTTTCTCTAATTTGTTACAGTTGCTCCGATGTTAAGAATAGAGAATTATAAGTAAAACTAAGAGTATGAAATAAAAGTGTGTAAATATAAGGCAAAAGATGAAATAAATTAAAAACGAAAAATAAAATGTGCATTATGATAGTGTTTAATACTAATACTTAAGATATACAAGTACTAGACATAAAATTGATATGAAATAAGATATAAAATTAAGATATAAGATTAAAATATTAGAATAAAATATATACCGTCACTGTGCTGAGGCTGTAAGTGTGAAAATTTAACTACAATATACATCAGTAGAATAAAACATCAAATGAATTAGAGTAAACGTAAGTTAGAATTTCTGCCTATGTGTAAAAGTCTACAGCCGTTCACCATTTTAATCTAGCATGTTAGCATGCTAACATTTGCTAATTAGCAGTATACACAACGTAAAGTTGATGCTAATTGTAATGATATTATTTTGTCAGTTTTTTGGTCATGATTTAAAGTATTGGATGAAGCAAATCAGACCTGATGATGTGCTTGAGGTCATTCGGATGCATCATCTGAATGTCCATACCAAATTCTGTGCCAATCCAACGTGTAGATGTTGAGATATTTTACAGAATCAGTAAAATCTTGACCAGCTGGTGGTGCTGAGGCAAAAATCAGGGGGTAATCAAAGTTATTACGGTTAATACTCTGGGAACCGTGAATGTTTACACAGGTTCATCGCAATCCATCCAGTAGTTGTCAAGAATATGGCCACTTCATATTGGTGCTAGAAGAAAACTCATGGGATCAACACATTTATTAGGATTTAGCCTCTGGGGACCATGAGTGTAAATACTTGTTGAGATCAGTCTAGACAAAAGTGATTGATCGACCAACTAAGCCAATGACACAGCCATTACCAGAGCCACACAGCTAGTGTGGAAAAAATGTACTTATAAAATCAGGGCTTTTATCACTAGCAGTATTGAAGCATCAATAGGTTTGGAAAACAGCATAGTTAACTATGACTTAGATGGAAAATTTTAAAGCCTACATGATAGTAAACTCGATACAGTTATCTCTTCTCTTCTTCCATTGTTGTTATGACATGCTACATCTCTTTCCTCGCAGGGCACCGTGTCTGACCTTTTATCTTAAACTGACCCTGTGTCATCAACATAAATCTTATGGTAAGCTGAATTAAGGGAATGAATCAGGGCTAAAAGCACTGTCTCAAAATGTGTACCCTGAGGCCTTATGGTCTAATAATTGAAGCATCAGTGTGCGGTGAAAAGGTCAGGACCTGGTTGCTTCATCACATATCGCCTCAAGAGGAGTGACAATGCTCTGTGTGTGTGTGATTTCTACATCATGACCCTTATCATTCTTACTGACCTTTTTTCTGTTACTGCACAGTGAGTGATTAACAGGTCAGTTATGGGTTATTTGCTGCATTTACTGACCCATATTACCTGTAGAATGTAATTATACAGAGGTATATGGAAGGGCTGGGGTTAATGGTTTATATGTGCATGGACCCGCCTGTGTGTGTGTATGTGCGCGTGGTGTCTTTGTCTATTATATGGCTGCAGACAGTGAACAGTGAGTGACAGTCTCTGTTCAATCCAGGATCTAGAGTGCTCTCCCTGAGGCCTAGCCTTTGGCGTTGGTCTATTAGCAACCATTATAAGCAATTACACGACACACTGTCAACTGTTATCAATAGAAAATCTTGCTGTACCACTTTTTGTTTCCATAACAGAACCTAATAAGATTTTCTGCAACATTTAAGATGCCCTTGAGCAAGATACGCAACCTCCTCCCTTGTCCAACCATGCTGCTGATTGGCACACAGGAAAAGGAAATGCATCCCTCAGGTGCATCACTGAATGAGATAAGAGAAAGGACTGTATTTTGTCAATTCAGTCTCTTTAGAAATAGATTGGTTTAAGCTATTTTGAAGCCTAGTGTCAACAATGGGGCAACAGTGGACATTGATGCTGACCAGGCCTTTAAACCCCAGAAGATGAAACACTCCAAGAAATATCAGAACTGAAACATTCTTTACAATACTATAAATCTGGTATCTCATTATTTTTCGAGGAATCCAGAAGGCTTGAACAGAGAGACAGCCAGCAGCTGGAGTAATCTTGTCAGATATGGCCCATTCTGGTTTGAATCCTTTGCTAAAATAGTTGTAGGCAGGCCTAGTTATACCCACATTGATGTGAAGGCTGGTTGGGGAATTTTGTTCTGTGGCTTCAGGCAACACCAGTAGTACAGGAAGTGTGTGTGTATGTGGAAGGGAAACCAGAGAAAGTGAATGATGAACAGTAGTACTAGCCAGAGTTTAGACACTGGGTATGTTCTCTTAAGGCTTATTTAGGCTCAACATTAGATAAGTATATGGACACAGACTGAACCCTCCGTCTGTACTTTCCATTCATTTCAACTGTATTTGTGCACGTTTTCTGAAAGCTTTACGGATCTGGATGAAACGGAACAGTTCCATCCGAAATTAAAGGGGGCAGTTTAACGTACTTGAAGCGAGATACAACCATAGGACATGACAAACACATTATGGTTGAACAGAATTAATCAGTAAGTGAAAAGAATTCTCTGTCTCCATGTCGTAATGTATATAATAGGGATGCACCGAATATTCGGTAACCGAATATATTTGGCCGAATATTGCAAAAAACACACATTTGGTATTCAGTGGAATAAGTGAAAAGCAAGGCCGAATAATAGCAGCATGTTTTGATAATGCAATCAAGCAGTGTGCGGTGACAGATGGAGTAAAATGTCGGCAGTGTGGCGATATTTTACTCTAAATACGGCAGCCATAGGCTTACCGGCGACGGAGAAGTCCGGCTCCAATAATGTCCTCTTCTTGGCGTCATGACTGCTCAAAAGTACCTGGACAGCGGAGCCGTGGCAGCACACAGGTATGTGGCGTGTCAGAGGAGAAACAAGCCGTTCACATTTCTCTCTTTGTGGCAGGTAATGGTCCACAAACCTCACCGCACTTTAGGGACTGTTCTTAACTTATGAAGGGACTGCTCTTTACTTGTCAGGGGAGGAGGGTGGCTGGTTGATTTATTTTACAGTATTTATTTATTTTATTTCAATCCCCCCTATGTTAATCACTTATTGATGCTGTTTTTGAAGTATGAATAAGTCAATAAGTAATTTAGTCCATTGAAATATCAGTGATGTATTATAGAAAAGTGATTTATCTTTTTATAAAAGACAAAAGGCACATCTGCCTCATTTTTGCTGTGGTATCCTGATACTACTCAGAACCATGGTATTTTCATTGGTATTGCACAGTGGGTCCCAATTTTGGTACCGTGACAACACTAATCTGGAGGGGGTTCATCTGCAAAAACTAATGAAAAACTAAACAACGGTATTCGGTATTCGGAATTCGGTACTCGTACTTGTTATTCGGCCACACGTTTAATTTTATTCGGCTTCGGCTTCGGCCACAAATTTTCATTTCGGTGCATCCCTAGTATTTAATGGCCTAGACCACTGCCATCTACAATGCTGCCTCCATTCAAAGGTACATTATTACATCTCCCTCTACTGGCTTTGTTTGTTGTTGTCAGAAACTTTTGACTCTATGTCAAAAATCTATGTCAACATAAAGGACACATGGAAGTATGAAGGCAGTGACAGTTGCAACATTTAAAATGAACTGATCTATTTTCTTAGATAAAGGACGTATGAATGAGCCCTTAAGTGGGATTTATACTTGTGCGTCAGCTCTATGCAGAGCCTGCACCATAACCTATGCTCGTGGCCCACACCATTGTGAGCATTATATGTGCGGTGGTGTGTCTGTGTCACTCTGCAGTTACACCTTCAACACACTAGTCGCCAGCAGAGTTTCTGTGAAGTGCTGTAAGGTTGAGTTGATTCAAAACACACCCAAAAACACACACTAAACATGGCTTAATAGAGACAATTTCAAACACAAATACACAAAGCAGCTTCATTATAACTCGCAGCATTCACAGACAAACACTTGTCTTTATCTGGACACATTTTCCCCACAAATACAACATGCTAACGTTATTAGCACAAGCCTATGGCATTTTATATTGTATAAATTAAACTAGTGGCTAGCGGACTTTTCTGCTACTCTACTTTGTTTCCACTGAGGGAAATTATTTCAGCTTACAAAAATTGACAGGAGGTCTGCGTCGCCGCGGCGTGTAGTTACATTTCTGGGGAGGTGCACGTCAGGCTACGGTATTGAGTACAGTGTAGGCTCAGTGTCAACGCAGAGCCTACACTGATGCAGAAGTATAAACCCTGCTTCAGACCAGCATTATTAGATAGCAGCATGGCTCCAAGGATGACAGTTCTGGTTACTTGCATGGGCCACCACTTTAGACTGAAATGTGTCAACAACTTTTGGAAAGATTGCCTTAAATTTTGTTCAGCCATTCATTCATGGCCACCAGAGGATGAATCCTACAGATTTTGGGATACCACTGACTTTTTCTTTAGCCCAACTACTGGGTCACTTACCCAGAGACATATACAGTGTTGGCATTAACTTTTATGCAGACAGTCATGATCTGCAGAGGATGTATCCTAATGACTTTGGTGATCCCCTCACTTTTTGTCTAGCATCCCTGTGAGGCATTCATTTGTGGTTTTAAAGAAAAATAACAAAAATATTAAAGGGATTGCCATGAAATTTGGTAAAACATTGATGTCCCTGTCAGGATGAATTGCAATTACTGATTCATTACTAAATGCCAAGGTCATTCCCATCAGTTTCAGCTGTACTTTGTGTTTAATGCTAATTAGCTAATTAGCAAATGTTAACATGCTTAAACATTAAACTGCTCTGGTGAACATAGCAAACATTGTCACTCTGAGCATATTTGCATGCCGTGGTTAGCATTTAGCTCAAAGCACCACTGTACATTAATGTCACCATCGCATGACTGTAGACTCTTAGTCATGTTTCTGTATGACTGCGCTTTTCTTTGACTTCGAAGCACTGCAGCATTACATCATCACTGATTTTATGAAAGTGCTGCAAAAAGTAAAATTAACAATATGACAGAGAGGAATAAAAACTTAAATAAACCAGGAGAATAAAGTGCCAGACAGGGACAGAAACAAGACTGATGGACACAGAGCATTACAAATAATGGATACATTCAGCAAGACAGACAGAAATGAAGATATAAAGTTAGGTAAAAGCTCTATCATCCCACCTCTTTGTGAAAATGTTATGACACAAAGAAAGATTCAGAGACAGCTTCACTCTGTCTCTGTTTGGGCGCAGGGGCTCAGCAGAGACAATGAGAGCAACACAGTCAATAATTTCTGTACTCCCCCAGGTGCCGACATCTGCAAAAAACAGGAATTTGCTTAATTGTGTTAAGTGTAACATCCCTCTGAGGAACAATAAATGTATCTCTGCTTTGCTAAAACTCACAATTACAAATCTGTCCTGATGCCTGACTATGGATGAATTAGAGCAATCGCCCTGATGTACTGTACCACATTACTTAACACGCAGATTAAATTCAGATGGAGATTTTCACGGAAAGCAAGTGTTTTAGGTCAATATTGCTGCAGATATTTCTTTAAGTGGAAGAGAGAGGAGAGGCATCAAAAAATCATTTTGAATGGATGACTCATCGAATTTGCCTGAAGCCATTCTGTACTACTCAGCTAAATGAACCAAAGGGGGAAAATTCACCAGGCAAGGCAAGTGCCTCTTTTCTACTGTTACAACCTACTAGCTGATGAATAAAGCACTGCATGGTTACCTTACAGGAATTCATGTCAGTCAGCAAATGGTAAATCCATGTCAGATGACAAAAACAAAGATAGATACAGTAGAAATGAGTTCAGATTCATTTCATTTCATTTTCATTTCATTTTATTTCCTTTTGACCTCTCCCCGGGGTATAAGGGACAAACAAAAATAGCAATAACAAATCAGAGCAGGCAGCAACGAATGCACAACAAAATAAATAGAACAGAATTAGTGTACATACGTACAAGTCAAAGCAAATCAAGAGAAACTATTCAGGATTTTCTTTAAAAGTTTCAACAAATTTGACAAAACCTTTACTTTTTGAGATGACATTAACTTTTGAAACTTGTAAGTATTTGGATTTACTCTATAGAACTGTCCGACCAACTCTCTTCTCTCTTTGTTAAAAAAGGAACACACAAGTACATAATGATATTCGTCTCCTCGATTGCCAGTCAAACAAAGAGTACATTGCTGAGGGACATTTTCATGGTCATACCTGCGCTCAGAGATAGGTAACTTATGATTTCCACACCGAAACTTAGACAAACAAATCCTTTTGGCAGGTCTTGACATAATCAAATAAGGTTCAAAAGTGAAATCAGTTTTAAACAATTTATAACTATCACATAAAGGGTTGCTTTGTAATTTCTCATGCCATCTCTGTAGTTCCATATCAGATAATCTACGTTCAATCATTAATTTTAAATACTTAGGGTTCATCCGTCCAGCGTCATGCCATAAGTACGATAAACCACAATCATCAAGAATATTTTTAACTTTGGAAATGCATTTACACTGAAAAATATTGTCATCATACAAAATCTTGAAAACAATAAACACAATCAAAGAGATTTTTGTTGTATTATGACTAATTAAATGTACCCAAAAGTTAATCATTCTCATGTTTACCTTTAAATCTAGAATATTACGACCAAACTCTCCATAAATAATACAATTTGCTGTGCGTTTATTAACATTAAGTAAACGTTTCAGGAAAGATCTGTGAAGCAAGTTTATGAAATCCCCAGACTTTGCTTCCATATAAAAGAATAGGCACTATAAGCTGGTCAAATAACTCACATTGTATATCAACAGGTAACTGTAATCTAGTAACTCTGTTTTCCAAGGAGAATAAAGCTCTTTTAGCTAGTTTAACTTGCTTAGCTATTGCTTTATCAAATCGTCCATTAAAATTAAATAACGTTCCAAGATAGTCATACTCAAAAGTAACTTCTAATTTATCTGAACCAAAATTAAATTGTGGGAGTATCCGTAATTTCCCCCTAGAGAAAATAACAACCTTTGCTTTGTCTGTGTTAACAGTTAAATACCAGTTTTTACAATAGGAAGCAACTGCATTTAATGTGGTCTGTAATTCTGAAAGAGTCTCTGCCAGTACAATCGTATCATCTGCGTAACGCAGGACATATAATTTCAAATATATCCCTATTTCACCATTCATCACATTGCAACATTCAGTTGAGAAAGTGGTGATAAATTATCCCCCTGACGCACTCCTACATTACATACAAATTGTTCAGATAAATCATAACCAGCTCTAACACAAGATTTAGCGTTTTTATAAATATTATGTATCACATTTAATGCCCTTCCATTTATACCAAGTGAAACTAATTTAAGCCATAATGATGACCTATCTACCAAATCAAATGCTTTTTTATAATCAACAAAAGCACAATATAGTCTTTTTTTCTTATGCAGGTACCATTCAACCCGTGAGTGAAGAACAAAAATATGGTCAAGGGTCGAAAAGCCTTTCCTAAACCCTGCCTGCTCTTCTGTGATGTAGGAAGCATCTACTTGTTGATTGTAAAAGTAAACTACATGTCATTTTCTGCCTCTAGGGTCTCTCAGTTATAGCAATAAGACGAAGCAATGCCGTCATTGCAGTCAGTTTCTCCCAGTTAGGATTCCTTTAGCATTCACTGCTGAGGTGGTTTTAACCGGGAGCTGAATTATCCACAGAGGTATCCTCCTCCAGCTGGTTCTCAGTCCAAGCTCAGCAAATGCTGCTACTTTATTTGTGAGCTCGGTGCCAGAACAACACAGAGGGACCTTTCGCAGTGGCAGTTGTTGACGCATTGGGCAACAAGCAAACTCGTCAAAAACCACCACTGTCAGTGGATGTCCGCGGAAGATACTGACACACAAGGGCATCTTTCACAGCTCACAGCTGATGGTCTGAAGTGACCATCTGTTCCAGCAGCTTTTGGTCAGTGCTGAGCTTTTTAAATTTATTATTCATTTAGTTTACCTGATTTCTTTATTCTTGGATGTTTGTCACTTTGACCATCTGTGCACTGTGAAGACCAAAGCTGCCACATCTGCCCTGGACTTACTCGTAGTTTTTGTGCTGTGAACAACTGTGTTTGGAGATTGCATTAGGGGATGTTAGCGCTCTGCAGCACTGCCATGCTGGCTTTAGAGAGACCCGATGTTCCCCTCTAGCTGAGGAGGAAGAGATGCTGGAGCTGAGCTGGAGTTAAGCATCATGCTAGGAGGAAAAAGATATAGGCCTGTCCTTACGTTTGTCATCATGGGGAATGTGACATCTCTCCTCAACAAGATAGTGGCACTGAACCAGCATTAGAGGGAATACGGAGAGCGTGATGGAGGTTTACGGAGACCTGGTTAAGTTGTCTAGACCTAGCTAGACCTGTTGGGTAATCTAGTAGTCAAATGCACACTGAGCCATTGGCTGAGTAGGTGGGTGATCATGGCTTTGTACAGTGAGGGTCTGGTGGAGGACAGGTTCAGGTTAGGGACATACCAGCTTTTAATGTCATAGACTTGCACCAGCGTGTTGATTTAACAGACATGGGATGGATAATCCTGAGCAGGTGCCTGTTAGGGTCAGAGAGAGGCTGTCTGGTGTTATTGATCAAGTGCTAGAAGCCTTATAGCCCGTGGGTGTCTTATACACAACTGATAAACATGTACAAACTAATCTGATTTGAAATGATGCTATGGTTTGTCTGTTTGTTAAAAAAAATAACCTACTGCTGTGTTTCATGGAGGTAAGTTTATGTGTACAATGTGGAAAATTATGTTATAACAATGATAATTCTGAATAAAGACACGTCTGAATGGTAAATGGTAAATAAAGCAATGAGACGAGTAAAACCAGTCTTCTCTGACCAGTGCTGGACCTAGCACATTCAGCGCTCTAGCCAAGATTCCCTTAAATAGCTACATGACAAACAAAAAGACAATACAGTATGTGAAAATGTGAACATTCTGTCTTCTTCTTGTTTTTGTACCATGCCCTCGATGGCTTTTGCCTTTTCATTTTCTCTTACTACAATGCTCCCACATACACTTGTTGGGATTCACTGGACCACAGATGATTTGTCCTTTCAGATCTAAACTGGACATGTGAAGGCTTTTCCTCTGGGTCTTGATGTCTGAAATGGTGGCTGAGACCACATGTTCTTTGTTCATCAAGCGAAGGACAGCCATGACCTTGACAGAGAAAGGATGTAGACAGGAGAACTTGCTATGCCCTTCCCCCATTATCTTTTGAATGTGGCCTGCTCCCAGCAGACACAGAACCTGAAGACCACGCAAGTTAGTGTGCCAAACACAAGGTTTGCAACTAACTTTCCAGCAATAAGGAGACCCAAGTCAAGTTAGCACCCAGACTTCTAACTCTGCACCTTTGGATCAAGGACACAGCAAAGACTGCATCTGGAGCCCCAGTTCTTTCCAGCCTTCAACTGTCAATTAAAAAAAGCAGCACGCCATTCCATCTCCTTTTCCCCGCCATCCATGGACTCGCAATGTAACCACTGGACATAGCAATAGTATAGCTATACAAGCTGAGCAGGACTGTTAGCCTTTATCACTGTAAAGGCCATCTTTGATTCGGCCATCTTGTAGTTCTCTGTTGGTAGTCATTTTATTCATAGACGAGAAGGTCTTTGTTTCACACACATGTTTTGTCTCTTTCTCTCTCGCGCGTGCGCACACACACACACACACACACACACACACACACACACACACACACACACACCCATGCTTATATATATTGACTAGTTCAGATTTGTGTATTTGGTTTCACTTACCTTTCTTGTGAATAAATACTTTTGGAATTGTACTTGCTGTCTGTTTAATATTGCACAAGAGTATGGAATAATCAACCTCTGCTATGTCAAGAACTCCGAAATCCTTCAGCGTACTATTAATATGGTAATTTTGGTTATAGTTATTGATTTAATTATCAATCAGAGTTCCAAATTGATAGTTTAGTGTATTTTATGAGACTGATATCATTAACTGGCTATCATTTTTCCCTTTTCAGGAATGGTGACTCATGAGGTGATTTAATGTAAATTAGGTCACATTATTTAATATGAATAATAATTATTAATCATTTCTGATAGCCGTTTTCATAGTGCCCAATAATTGAAAACCCGTTGCGAGGTCAGGTCCAAACACACTCTACTCCATCATTTTATGAGGGGTGTGTGTGTAAATACATATATCTATATATATACACACGCATTACCCACTTTACAAATTGACCTGTGCCAAATTGTTAAGTGTTTCCAGCTCACATAACAAAATAATAAAAGTAATCTTGATGAAAAGACCTGCACATGCAAATGACTCCTCTTGTTCTGCCCTCAGCCGTGTTGCCTGATTTTAGTATTCCTTTTTAGCTTTGCAATAATAATGACTCTGACTTGCAAAACAACAACAGAGTACATGTGTTTGTTCCCTAGCTTACAGATAATGCACTCAAGTATGGAGCACCAGCTGTTGCCTGCAGTACAGTATGCTAATTGCCAGCGTTTTGAAAGAATGGATATGCATAAGAGCATACAGTATTGCCTCAGCCTGTAAGATGTGGTGTGGAGCGTGTATAAAAGGCACATTTAGGTAGCATTTAAAGTCATGCTGAAATTATAATGTGTATTTTCTGCTACATCTGCTTGGATTTTATATGTTACATTTGATTTCAACAGCTTGCTCATTTAAATATTTGTAAAACGCATATTATTATTATTTTTGGTGACACCATCTGATGGACACAAAAATGTGTGTTGAGCTAAAAACTGTAAAAGAAGGGACACACTCATCTATGTCAGCTGCACCAGTTTGGGTTGCTTAAAAGACTACCAACAAATGTCAAAATCTGTGCTGTGTGCTGGGCTTAGCTGCTGAGAGGTGTTGTGACACCATAGATGGTCCCGTACCTCCACTTCTCTGATACCACTGCTTTACAACCTACAGTGTGTCTGTGACTTGGCTTACAAGCTGCGGTTACATCAAGTTTGTCAGACTGCATGCTCCCTTGTGACTCACCTAAAAAATGTAACATAAAATATTAATGGGACACTGGGCTCTGTCTCATAACCTGAACACTTTACAGTATACAGTACAACGATGTCACAAACTTTAGCATCGGAAATAACCAGCGCTGAATCAGAACCTCTGTCACAAACCGTCAGCATAAAGAAAAATCGCCCTTTTCCTGGAAGGATGTTAGATTATTCCAACTTTCTAAATGGCCATGTATTCATCTTCATGATACTGAGAATATTGTATGCCCTTCGATGCTTTAAATCTGCTGTAGTTTCACTTCTGCACTGAATGTGGAGAAGTTCACAAGTACAGTAGGCCGAATCAAACATGCTCTTTATCCTCTTTGTACAAAATGAAGTGGATAATATGCATCTGAGTTTAAAACCACTTGTTGTGTTTCAAGTTTCATTATACATGCAGTACTTATGCTAATAATGTTAGCAATGCAATGCCAATTCTGACTATGCATGAATGTGTCTATTTGTATGTACATGAGTGTTGTCATATCAACATTTCTAAAATGACGTAGTTCAGATAGGAGCTGAGTTTTTGATGGATGGTGTGATATCTATGCCAAATGTCTGCCAGGCCAGGCAGCAGTCTGGAACCACCAATCCACACCAACAGAAGTGGATATTTTTGCACATGTTAGGACATGTCCAGCCATGTTTATAGTGACAACACCAGGTATTTTTTGATGACACGCGGGGACATTTCCAGCCGTGTTTGTGGCAACAGAATGGTATTTTTTTATGGCACATCGGGACATTTCCAGCCATATTTGTGGCGACCGTACCAGGTATTTTTTAACGACACACTGGGACATTTCCACGCTTGCGTGGCATCAGAACCACATTTTTAAAATTATGTCAGGACATTTCCAGATGTGATTGTGGCAACAGAACTGGGTATTATTTATTGACATGTCAGGATATGTCTAGCCGTGTTTGAAGACCAAATCAGGTATGTTTAAATAACATGTAGGGAAATTTTCAGCCATATTTGTTGAAACAGAACGGGTATTTTTTAACGACATGTCAGGACATCTCCAGCCATGTTTATAGTGACAAAACCAAGTATTTTTTCATGGCACATTGGGACATTTCCACCCACATTCATGGTCACGATACCAGGTATTTTTTAATGACACGTTGGGACATCTCCAGCTGTGTTTGTGTCAACAGAACCGGGTATTATTTATTGACACATCAGGATATGTTGAGCCATCTTTGTCGATAAAACCAGGTATTTTTTAACGACATGTCAGGACATTTCCAGCCATGTTTGTGGCAACGGGACAGGTATTATTTTATGACACGTCAGGACATCTCCAGGCGGTTTTGTGGTGACAGACCAGGGTATATTTTAATGAAAGGTCAGGATATGTCTATCTATCAGGACATTTCCAGCCATGTTAGGGCAACAAAACTGGCTATATTTTAATGAATCAGGACATTTCCAGCACTCTCAGGGCATTTAGCACTAATTTCGTAAATGCTGAATGGTTAAAGACAACCTACTTTTATTAAAAATAAAATTATAAAAAATAAACTTCTTAGCTTCTCAGCTGTTACAATGTCAGCTTTTGTAAAGTCTGACATATCAATATCGTAATTTGCCTAAAGAAATCCAGCATATGTCGAACACTAATTATTTTGTGTTGTCTTGTAAACATTTGCATCTGTGATATGCTTTACTGTGTATTGGTATTGGGAAGAAAATGATATTACAATAATGATGTCAGCCATATCACCCAACACCACATTGTTAAAATCCCATTTTATTATCTCACAATTTACGAAACATTGTTGTTTAATTTACTGGATGCTTTGCTTAATTACAAAGCAGTTTTCCAACAAGGAAAAAAAATTATTAAAAAATCCTATCCAGTAAAGTATCAGCTTCAAGACCCTTTATTCCTGCATCTATTTACCCCCTCTGCTCCCGTAACAACCGACTTGTTTGCACAATTTTCTCACCCAACACTTCACCTGGCCCTCTCTGTCAATGGATGTTGGGCTTGTGGACAGATAGCACACACACACAGCCACACACACACACACACACACATATAATGCACATGCACACAAAATGCAGCACTATTGATTTGTTGAGCGCTGTGGTCGAGCAGCCCTGACTGGCCTTGCCCCTTGGGTGAGACACACAATCGGCAGCGGATGTGCTGCTCCTAAACTGTCCCTGGGCACCATTTCAAATCCCTGTAGATTCATGATATTGATTTGAACCATTTCTCCCTCCGCCAGTGTCTTCTCCTCCTCCATCATGTCCTCTTTCGCTCCTTTTTTTACCCGACCTTTGTTGTTTTGTTTCTTGTTCCCAGAGGAAATTCGGTGATAAATAAAAGACAGACATCAGTTCTTTTTTTCCTCTTCTTCTTTTTTTTTTTTTTTTTGAAAAGAAGCCATGGAGGAGGCACGAGGGGTGGAAAATCATGACAAGAGTCAAATCTAGTTACCTTTGTTGCGAGGGCAGAGGAAAGCACTGTCATGCAAAGAGATAGAGGAGGAGAGAAAAAAAATATTAGGCTGGTATGATTGCATCAGGGCGGCCTTGCAGAAATACCCACTCCCATGCGCTGCTATCTCTCTGTCATAGTGAGGTGTCAACGTGGATTCAATCAAACCTGGCTGTGTGTTGAATATGAATGAATATGTTTTTTAAACAGAAATGGAGGATTGAATTCAGCGCAGTGGAGAAATTGGTTTTGTGTACAGTAGCTGTTTTACATTTTCTTGACAGGTGAATAAAACGGGTTACAATTTTGCCGCGGAGTTCCTTCGTTTCTGCTGAGTGAGACCTCTCCCCCCTCCTCCTCCTTCTCCTCCTCCTTTCCCCCCTTTCCTGTCATTTTCTCCTCCCTCATTTCACTCACTCTCCATCTCTCTCAGCTCGTTCTCATTGTCAGACTGTGTAATTGAGGTAATGCTGTTAATGATGTTTGAGTGGTCTCTCTTTTCTCCCTCACGCGTGCACACACACACACACACACACACACACACACACACACACACACACGAACGTTGATGGCAGCAGATAGGGCTCTTTCATTAGAGTTGGCGCTGCAAAGACAAGGCAGCGGTGGCTTACGGGCACAGACGACCTCGCCGTGGGGGAGCAGGAGCTTTAAACACTAATTAGGATGACTTTGGGAGACAAAACAGGTAGGGAGGGGGGAGGAAGACTGAAGATTTGAAAAATACAGGAGGGATGGACGGCATAGGTGATGCATTCAAGTAAAAATGACAGGAGATAAAGACATGAGGAGTGACGGAAAAAGTCAAAATAGACAAAGACAGTGGACAAAGAGGGAGACAGATGTTAAAAAAAAACATGGATAATTTAGACAGACAGAGAGTGAAATTTAGAGAGAGAAATTGGCAGCTTTGCTGCAATCAGACAGGTCTTGCCAGAGAAGGGAGGGTGTACAGGGCTTCTAAAAATACCAGAGTACCTGTCCACACTGCTATTACACAGGAGCTGTTCACTTCCAGAGTGCTTGGTCAGAAATATAATTCATCACTCATTACTTCCTCCTATTTTTGACTAGGATAGAGAACACTTATTATGCCCGTCTGACGTCAGCCGCTGCTACAGATGTGACAATTACTGTGAACAGAACAGTGGGTCAACAAGTGGTATCTGCTCGGCACTCTTGCGTAAAGAGCTCTGGGTTTTAAAATATGGGTGTTGGAGCAGATAAGAATAGTACACCTCTTTCCCCCACAATCTGCTTACTCATTAAATGTGAGAATGCCATGACTGCACTCTAAAATCCATTATTTGAAATGGGAAGTAAAGGACAAATCTAGCCAGGAGGGGATGGCAGGGTTTTCAGTATTAGGAGTCTAACTCTGTAAAGGGGCTGTTTCGCAGAAGCAGGAGATCACCAGATGGACATACGAGATAAAGGACTGAGTGTAAAGGCAGATTTATACTTGTGTGTCACCATGCAGAGCCTATGCTGTAGTCTACACGTGGCCTAAGCCGTTGCGGCGGTGTGTCTGTGTCACTCTGCAGTTACACCTCCGAAACACTAGTCAGAGGTGGGGTTTCTGTTAAGTGCTGTAAAGTTTAGTTGATTCAAAACACACTTTAAACATGGCTAATAGAGACAATTTCAAACACAAGTACACAAATCGGCTTCACTATAACTCGCAGCATTCACAGACAAATCATTCGTCTTTTGCTGGACACATTTTCCCCACAAATACAACATGCTAAAGTTTTTAGCACAAGCCTATGGCATTTTACATTGTGTAAATTAACTAAGCAGCTAGCAGACTTTTCCTCTACTCATATGAAGCCAGGGACAAAGCAACATTTAATAAAGGTAGCGGTACAAAATTCGGCTCCATTACAGTATTATTAATTGTGTTTAATTCACAGTGTCATATACATTCTATACAATTATTACCTTCAACAAATTTACAGTAGGCCTACATACCTGAAATCACAGTGTCTACTAAGAAATTGCTAGCAATACCTACAGTATCCAATTGTAGTACAGCACAGCAACTTCTTTTATTTTTTATAACCTCCTGAAAAAAATAACATAAACATACATTAACATTAAACATGTAGGGATAAAAAGTTAGAGGGTCACCAAAATGACTCCAACTCATCCTGCGAGGAACATGAATGTCTGAACCACGTCATCACAATTCACCCATCAGTATTTGAGATTTTTCAGTCTGGACCAGAGAAAGTATCCAAAGTCAGAAATAGACTCCAACATCCAAGCTGGCATTACCAAAAGCCCTGTTTCCACTGAGCAGTATGGTTCAGTTCAGTTCAGTACACTTTTTTCCCGTTTCCACTGTGAAAAGTTGTGGATGGTACCAACTGAACCCTTCTGTACCGTCCCCACTTTTGGTCCCCCCTCTGTTGGGGTACCTAGCACACAGATCTGGTACTAAAAGGTGGAGCTGTGAACACTGCAGTCTGTTGATTGGTCAATAGAGGAGTCAGAGTTTAATTAGTAAACTATAACTGTAACTATAAAATGAAAGGATGTTTTGCTGCCTCTCACAGCAGCTGGAGTCTGAGAGATTACTTAATTTACTGGGCCGACTGCCTGCAACTTTTAAAGTGGAACGTTTACTTATGTTACTCAGTGCATGAGTTGATGATGTGAAACACACCTTAAATTTCACTGTGACAACTTTGACCATTACTTTAGGTTTTATATGACGCACACTTTTAAAAATGAGTGGATCTCCAAGTGTTTATATATAATAATTTCGACCAAGTTATATGAATGGTGTATATTCTAATCCTTACTCAGAGAAAAAAAAAAGCATTGTGGAGCGTCCTTCCTGTGGGCTACGGCAACACTAAAACCCTGAGCTTGCCTTAGAAGGACTAAATGCACAAACCCGCTATTTTTAAATATCCCATGGAGAGAGACTGTCACTGCAGCCTGTTTTATTTTGTTCCAAAAATGCTGGTGTGCAGTCTCATTCTGTGGACGATAAACAAGGCGCAGACTTCCATCTGTGTCACCGGTAATGAGGAAATACAGTGGGTGCTGGACGGAGCAGTGAGTGACAACAATCTGCCACATTTAAGAGTACTGTTTGTGGTGGAAACACTAGGGTCTAGGTACCATGTCTGAAGGGTTACTTTTGGTTCCAAAGGTACCATCCCAAAAGTGTTTGGTGGAAACGGGGCTAAAGACTACTCCGGAGAGTGCAGTGCAGCCAGTGCCTGCAACACTTAACACTAATATTAGGAAAATGAAAACACCATCAAAAATGTTTGATAATAGTTTGTTTAACGTCAATAACCTTTATTTAACTTAGCAAAATTAATATTATAGACAGGTTAACTTAAATACTTCAGACATTATAAGACAGAATGGGAAAAAATGTAAGCCAAGTTTAGGTTAAGAAGTGACTACATTTGAAAATGTCTCAGTGTTACATAAAATGGTATTAGAAATAATATCCTTATGTTTTTTGTTGAGGTATGTCGACATAATCCTTAACTACTCATTTCCTTTTACCGCTGCTGCTCCACTAAAACAATTAAAAAAAACTTGAAATCAGATCTCTTCTGTCATGGACCTTTTTCACAGCAGACATTTTGACTTGTCGTAATTGGAAATGGTTAGGTTCCATTAAGTTTCCCAGTAAGCTATTCCACTGAACCAGCATGGACCATACCAGAAACTCCTCTAAGTGGAATGCGGCCATCATTACTGTTAATAAATACACCTGTGCTTTTCCTGCTGTCACATGTCAAAATGTCTACTTCGAAAAAGGTCTACTGGTCAGTTTCTCCTCGGCAGGCACACCACTGTAAACTGATTTACATTAGTGACTGAGTATTTCCCCACAATGGATTGCTATTTACAGCAGCATATGCACCATTATAGTATCTTGCCAGTAAAATACTGCTCAGATTACAGAAATTGGTTACAGTGTATGTATACATGCTGTATTAAAGACACAAGCAACTGGACTGGTTGGCAAACTCCTCAACATCTACGTGACATGCCATAGCTGTCAGCATGAACAGTGCGGTAAACAATGCTAAACTGCTCTATCATACAGCTCTGTGTGCTCCGTGTCTGCCGTAATATTAGACAGCACCTGCTCAGGGGCTAGCTGCTGTACTACTGTCAGCCCAGAGCCAAAATACTGCTGGAACACACACACACACACACACACACGAGTGACTGCTACTGCGGCATACATATGTAGATAGGGACACACACAGTACATCCAATGGTAAACACACACACATGGGCATATGTAAATGCAAACAAAGTCCAAACAAACACACATGAGACGTATGTGCACTTCATACATACTAACGATGGTACATAAGTACACAACGAGCTGATGTAAACCAGCACATTTAATGCTTATGACCATGGGTGCGCACACACACACACACACACACTCTGACCTGCACATACATACACGCTTTGCTTTGTTGCTGCTGTCAGTTTAGCCAAATCGCTGTTGGAACCGCTCATCACTACAGCACCTCATGGGCTGCTTCAGCCAGCAGAGGACAGATGCTGCGTAGGAGTGTGATTGTGTGTGTGTGTGTGTGTGCGCGCAATTGCATGTGCCTGGGAGGTGTTATGTCGAGGAGTACTCTCTCTCTCTTTGTGTGTGTGTGTGTGTGTGTGTGTGCGCGAGGGTGCCTGCCTAGCAGAAGCAGGACGGGCTAGATTAGCTCAGGGCAACTGTGCTGCATAGACACACACACACACACACACACACACACACACACACACAGAGACACACACACATCTGCCTGCCTCCCAGCCATCTCCTCTCTCTCGCTGCTCCACAGTGGCCTCCCTTCAGCAAATAACACCATTCATTATCTGCATGAAGCCCTGAAATCAACTTCATGGAATAGATTTGTGTGTTGGTGAATACAAACAGATTCCTTGTATCTACCGAATACGAAGCAACAGCTGCTGTCGAGGCAAAATCCTCGTAACTGTTGTCTTCAGTACTTCTGCTAATTGAACTTCAAAGTTTTTGTTGTGTAATTATTTCTGTTATGTTCACAATGCGATGCCATGAAACTCGCAACATGAGAGTGCTTGAAAAAGAAGTTGGAGTGCGTCAAAATGAGATTGGATAATGAGGTGAGACTGCAATGTTACAAATGTTTTAAAAACAGAAATGATGAGTTAACGAGACAAAGAGCCTACAGCCATGCTGGAGGCTCTGCAAGGCTGTACTTGGGCACGGCAGTGCTTTGAGCTTAATACTTACATGATGAGCACGCTCACAATGGCAGTGAAAATATGCTGACGTTTAGCATGTAAAATGTTTACCATGTTATTGTAGCATGCTCACATTGGCCCAGAACACAAGTAAAGTATAAGAGAATGGGGATGTTATTAGTTTTGCAGGTATTTAGCCATTAACCACTGCTCAAGAAAATTAAGGGAACACTCAGTCATCACAGTTTAACACCCGGTTGCACAGGTAGTCCAGCTCCTCCAGAATGGCACATCCATGCGTGTGGTAGCAAGAAGGTTTGCCGTGTCTCCCAGCACAGTCTCAAGAGTTGGGAGGAGATACCAGGAGACTGGAGACTTCCTCCTCACTCCGTTGTGTGAGGAGGAACAGGAGGAGCACTGCCAGGGCCCTACAAAATGACCTCCAGCAGGCTACTGGTATGCAAGTTTCTGACCAAACTGTCAGAAACAGATTCCATGAGGGTTTCATGAGGGCCAGACTTCCTCTAGTGGGACCTGTGCTCCCAGCCCAGCACCATGCAGCTCGACTGGCGTTCACCAGAGAACACCAGAACTGGCAAGTCTGACATTGGCACCCTGTTCTCTTCCCAGATGAGAGCAGGTTCACTCGGAACACATGTGACAGGTATGAAAGAGTCTGAAGACGCCATGGTGAACGTTATGTTGACTGTAACATCATCCAGCATGACTGGTTTGGCGGTGGGTCAGTGATGGTCTGGGGAGGCTAGGGTGACCATATTTTGATTTCCAAAAAAGAGGACATTCGGCTGGCCACGACATAGCCAACTTAAATGATACTTGCAGTTTACTCAAAGATGCCTTATAATTTTAATATATTTAAAATTTATATGTATGGATAGAAAATTCAGTTATATTACAAAATAATATCAGAAATTCAGATAGGCCCCAATAGGAGACACATACACACATTAGAGTGTGGCGATCCGAGCCCGACGGTACCCGACGGGTCGGCCCGGGTTTGGTCAAAAATGTAGCTATAAATTGTATTCGGGCTCGGGTCGGATTCGGTCAGCTTTCAGTGAAAATGTAGTGTAAAAATAAATAAAATCCTATCGTCTGTCCTGTTTATTACTTGGGCACTGTTATTTACGTGACAACACCTGAACATAACACACACAGACACACATTGGCTGTTTGTTTCTACCTCTCCCCTCGCGGGAAGTCTCGGACCTCCAGCCGCCCGCCTCCGCCTTGATTAAACGCTGAAAATAAAATAAAAGAGGGAGACAGGTTTTTCCTATTTTATCTTATTTTGTTTTATTTCTCCCTCTCCTCTCGCTAGAAGCGTCGGACCTCCCGCTTCCCGCTCTCGTCTCAAACACTGAGGTCTCCCTCTCCGCTGAGCACCCACAGCGCACGCCAGGCCTGTTAAATAGCCCGTAACCACTGTGTGACACAAACTCAGTGCTTTGGTCATTAAATAATGTCGGGCTCGGTTCGGGTTCGGACAGAAATATGCTGCCCGTGCCGCACTCAAACACACACACACAAACACACGGAAAACCGCCCCGCCCCGGATGTGAAAAGTGGACATGTCCGGGCAAAAGAGGACGTTTGGTCAGCCTAGGGGAGGCATATCCTTGGAGGGTTGCACAGACCTTCCTGTCATAGCCAACGGTACGGAGGATAAAATCCTCAGAGAAATTGTCAGACCTTATGCTGGTGCAGTGGGCCCTGGGTTCCTCCTGGTGCAGTGGGCCCTGGGTTCATCCTGGTGCAGTGGCCCCTGGGTTCATCCTGGTGCAGTGGGCCCTGGGTTCCTCCTGATGCAGGACAATGCCCGGCCTCATGTGGCCAGAGTGCGTAGGCAATTCCTGGATGATGAAGGCATTGATGACATTGAATGGCCCTCTCGTTCCGCTGGCATAAATCCAATTGAGCACCTATGGGATGTTATGTTTCAGTGCATCTGACACCACCAAGTGCCGCCACAGACTGTCCAAGAGCTCACTGATCCAGGTCTCAGAGGAGATCCACCAGGACACCATCCACCAACTCATCAGGAGCATGTCCAGACTTTGTTGGGAGGGCATACAGGCACGGGGGGAGAGCGCCCCCCTCTTGTGGTATACAGAGTAGTATACCAGTTAGTGAGTTGTGACGTATTTAACATTAGCATTTTTAGAAATGGTGGAGGCAATGGAAGTTAGTAGTAGTTTTTAGTGGATAGTTAGATAGTTAGATAATATATTGTAATTTTAGTCCTAGCTTGCCAAACTTGCCCTGGTGGTTTTTCGATTGCCTCGCGATGGTGTTCTCATGACTTAACCTCTTGAATAGTAAGCATATCACTTATAAGACTTTCAGTGTCCTAACCACATGCTGATGAGCTCCATTTGAAGGACGCACATTACAGAAATATGTAACTCGATGTAAACGACATAGCAAGTTCTCTACTGCCTGATAAAGCCCTATCACTTTATGGTAAAGAACATTGGCCAACCCAACTTGAGACTCATAAGCCTGCAGTAAAAGCCTCTTAATGACTTGCTGACTGTATATCTGCCAAGCAGATCTGCATTCTGTCATGTATTTCTCAATTAGTCCTTTGCAGATTGGAGCATCTGAGAGCAGCTATTTCAATGCATTGCACAGACTCCCAACCAGATTCATGTCTGGGCTTTTTGGCTGTAAAACCTTTATGTTCTTGTTCTGACAACCATTGTTTGTTTTGTTGTGTGCTTATGCTGTAGTACACACAGTATCTTGTTTGAATTAAAATTTCCTCAACAATATAAAATCTATTTCCCTTTATGAATGTGCCTGCATCTGTCTCAATTTGTTCTACCCTCGACTGTCACAAATCTCAGAGTCCCTGCCACTAAAAAGCCCCCCCCCCCACGCCTCAGCCTGATCCCTCCACCTGCATGCACCATGATAGGATGGTGTTAGATGAATGATGAGCTGTGCTGTGCCGGGGGAACTGTCAGACATAACAGTGGCTGAAGGTCAATTTTTGTTTCATCAGACCACATATTTTGTGTCATGCTTTTAGAGCTTTAACATTATTTCTTTTTTCAAACATTTGGCCTGCTGCTTTGGGTCCTTGGCCATCTTCTGATCGTGGTTCTTCACACCCGATTACTCAACTTGATAAAGCAGGAAGTTGAAGGAAGAGTGAAGATACTTACTACTACAGTTTGGAATGTATTGACCAGTTTCATCTGGTTATCTGTGGGACCTTCCTGTATAGACATGCTGCGTACTAATTTTTATGCCAGTGGTGGTGCTCTATGGATGGCAGAGTTGGTCTGCGAGGTCAGTGGCTTGGTCAGTACACCTCCTAGTTCCTGACTGAAATAATTCAATAGCTATGAGATACAGTAGATTAACTTGACATTTTGTACAGACATTCACGATCCCCAGATGATGTATCCCAATTACTTTGATGCACCGCCTAGGTTAAGATTTCCAGTATGTTATTTCAGTGTCCTAGGAAAGTTCAATCAATATTTGTGAATGAGCTACTCTCTCTCAAAGCCTGAAACCAGAGAAGTTAGTCTCAAAGAAAATGTACCTGTATATACTCAAACATTGCCCTGGGTGCTCTCAGTGTCATCTATAGATTTAATCACTTCCAATCAATATCCATTTAAGGGTGCTTTCACAACTGTCCTGTTTGGTTTGGTTCTATTAAACTCATGTTCATTTGCCCCCTAAATGGGTTCATTTGGGCAGGTGTGAACATAGCAATCGCACTTGGGTGCACACCAAAACAACCGCACGAGACCCTCTTGAAGAGGTGGTCTCGGTCCAATTACAAATAAACTCTGGTGCAGTTTGTTTGTAGTGAGAACGTGTATCAAACATTGTTTTCTAGTTGGAGCCACGCCTCATTTTCAAACTGTATGGTTTGCCTAAAATGAACAATGACAGCAATATAGTCCACGATGAGCAGCGCTAAAATCAACCTGCGTAGTTGTCCCTCCATTGTGACATTAGAAAGTTTCACATTTATCTTCCAAGTGTACTCTTCTTCAACGTTTTGTTTACTTCCTGGATTTTTACCCCGCATGGAAATTCTGACCAATCAAGAGCAACTTTCTTGCACAAGGCATTTTATGTGGTCCACTTGTAAATGCTGCCGGCAATTATGCAACTTTGTAACAAAATTAGTCCCTGAATCAGACCAAAGCAAGACAACTCTAGGTCTGAAAGCACCCTGAGTGTATGCCTTATATGGAATAAAAATGATCAAGGCAGTGGTAGACCAGCGGCACTTGTGTTCTAAAATTACTGTTTTCGTCAATGGAGTCTGGTGGCTTTGAGATAATGGCTTCAGTTCCCTGCTGGAAAGGGCTGTATGATGTCAAGGTAAAGCAGTCAAAATATTCTAAATATAGCAACATAGCTTCTTTTTTTTCAAATTATTATTATTGCAAACAAACACTGTGATTTGGTCTGTAATATTTTTCCCAGTTCATTGTCCATGGAGCAGTTCCAGACTTGATGACATCACAAATTTGAGTCTTACCACTCTTGGTTTCTGATTTGTGAGAGAGTTGTTCATGTTTAGATACTATTTTGGACTGTCTGAGGTATGTCATAACATATTTGAACTTTAAAAATGGGCGTAGTTGCCCTTTAAGTTGGAGACACATCCAAAATAAAAATCCGATCAGTCTATTCTCAACTCACAAAAGGTGAAAAAAACAAACGCAAATTTATTTGGGGTTGCGACCTCTTTCCCCCTATAGTCTGCTTCTTCTCCTCTAAGGCAAACACAATAGTTAACAGATGGATAAATATTTATGGGATCAAGCTGCATCGGGATTCTCGCCAGGGTTCCCTATGAATTTTTCATCCACGGCAAAACTGCAGAAGCGCGTTGGGAGCTGTTCAGGCATCCTTGTGAATCTAATGTCAGAAAGCATAGTGAGCTGATGTCACAGTTACAGTACAACTCCAGTGATACTGATGCTGCAGGGCCGTGGCTGGAAACACATGTCCAAGGATTGAATTACAGTGTTGCATTGTAAGGGAAGAGGCTGGGGGGTGGTTTAGTGTGTGGATGCGTGTCCAGTTGTAATGCTCTAGAGCATGCGTTCAGTTGGGCTTGTGCATGTTTTATCCACTCCCCTCTTCACTGGCTCCCTTCTGTTCCATCATCAGGGGTCAAAGGTGACACCGCAGGGCGAGAGGTCTGACAACAAGAAAGGCATCAGCTTGCAGGGAAGCACAATTTGTCGATGTCTCAGAAAGCCGAGTGGCTAGCAGAGGTCTGGGTTCATGACAGAGGTTACAACCGCACTACACTTGTGGTTGTGTATTGGGTCTGTGTGTGTGTGTGTGTGTGTGTGTGTGTGTGTGTCCTGCTTACAAGGGGTCAGGCTCATTTGTAAGCTGTCAAACAGAGATGCTCGGACAGAGATCAAGAGCAGCTCACAGGGGCTAGTAGTGGTCTCCAGGGGAAATGGATTCTGTTTGATGTTCGGTGCGAGCAGGAGGTAGTGATGGTGGCAATGGGTTACGGAGAAAGACAGAGAGAAATGAAAAGAGAGATAAGCAGAAAGAGAGGCATGAAGCTTGAATGAAAGAGAAAGAGGAAGAAGTGAAAGAAAGCAACAGAGTAGCTGTGAAGTTGGGGAGATTAAAGGTCGACCAAAAAAAGGAGAGCAACAATTTGCGATGAGGTAAGAGAACAGAAGCCTGACTAATGGCTGCCAAGAAAGTAATGCGTCTAACTGAAGGGGAGGTGAGAAAAGGAGGAGGGAAATGCTTTTCTGCTGCTAATACTCATCTGAGTGTTAATGAATGCTCTTGTATGCAGATACTGTACAAGCCAAATTCTCATTATCTCCCAGGCTCTGGAAACTAAACTGGGTGAGTGGAACACAAAGGAAATATGGAAAATCTGGGATAGTCAAAAGTGAGTTACGTGTAGATGGAGTCCATTATTATCAGTCTTTGGGGTACTAGACAAGGACATTTTCATAATCAGAGATTTTATTTCTTAAATATTTGAGATTATGTAACCGACTTTTCATACTAATTCAAATCATGACTATAGGGTTTTGTGATGTGGTTAAAATCCTCAAGTCATGATTGTCAGGCAGTGGGCCCCTACACACAGATAGGCAAAAGCCCCTACCATCTCTCCTACATAGGAGCATATCGAACATAGTGGCCTCTCAAAGAAATTTTGTGTTTCTGTGGGGATATACGGCGTCTTTTTGTAGTTATTTCGTAGTTCCTTTGCATCTCTTCGCGGTCATTTTGAATCTCGTCCTGGTTAGCATGTGTTCATTTGAGAGACATTTTGCATGTAAGGGCCAGGTGGCCCCACTTACACTTTGGGCCTCTAGGGCATTGCCTGGTAAGTCGTTCAGTGATCCTGAATAAAGTCCTGGATAAAATGATTCCTTCAGCATCAATTGAGAAATTGTAATGGATAAAGTAACCAGATGGGAATGTGTGGTTTTGGCTTTTACAGCAGAGTAAATTGTGTACCTGGGGAGAATCAACATGCTGAATTAAACTGATGCAGGAGTCCTTTAAAAATTCAGAATTTCCATAAAGAAAAATCCTGATTTACAACATTGTCCACGGTCTCATTTACACACAGAGAGGTCAAAGGATTGGTCACCATAGTATGAACAGTATGGCAAAATCTCAATGTCTGATCATACATGCTGTATTATGAGACACGGATTCAAAGTCTGCATAAGTGTTCCTGTACATCTTGATTTTTGTCCTGAATAGAAACTGAATGGAAACCATGCTCACGCCACTGCAGTTCCAGCTGGCTGGCTAGAACTGCTATAACACTGTGCCTGTCAGGTGTTGGAGCACGCAGCTTTCTCTTCCATCAAGGGAGAACAGCAAAAATTTCAAAAATCTTTCTGGTACTTCCTCTGTTGTTTCCAACGTGATCATCACTTGCATTTTTAGGGGTTCAAACCCAAAAGGCTGAAACTTTATTATTATTGTCCTGATTAATTATTATTTTCATTCCTCCTAAAGGTTTTTGCAAGTCCCATAAGATGATATGTTAGACACATTCAATTTAACCAATAATTGAAAGTTTTGTGCAAATGCTGTTCAACTAATATGACACTAACTCCTTGATAGGGGTGATACATAAGGCACAAAATTTAAGTTATGGAAAGGCCACGCCCCTCGTGAATCCAGCTTGATGCGCTCTTCAAAAAAGCCTAAACAAACGGGTCCATGTCATTGGTCCGACAGCCCATTGGTCCGACATCCCATTAGTCCGACTGTCCGCCAATGGTGCGCCGTGACCGGCTCTGGGTCAGCTGGGAAAGGCTTGAGGCAAAGCAGGCTCACAGCTTATGTGTTTGTCACTTTCTTTTTCATTTTAACCCACACCATCTTTTCCTGACCCTAACCAAGTGGTTTTTGTGCCTAAACCTAACCAGACCTTAACCACAGGGCATCATGATGATTTCGGAACGGACTTCAGAACAATGGGTTTAATATGGTCAGATCAATGGGATGTCGGACCAGTGGGCTGTCGGACCAATGGGCAGTTCCCAAACAAACATTAAAGTCTTCCTGACAAGATTTTCTGCCATATTGAAGACAAGTTTTTGACATTTCATGAATCGTAGGTCGGATTGCTACCAAATTTTCTCTGGATCATTACTGAACCAAGCTCATCAAAATTATCAAAGGCGTGCTCATTTCCTTATGAGGATGTTGACCAATAACCTTCAGAAGGGGTTTGGCCCAGCATATTAATTGACCTAATTCCACAACTATTGGGCCAATCATCACAAAACTTGGGACATGTCTATATAACTACTGGAAACATACCCAGAGTTTCATTCAAATCGACCAATAGGGGGTGCTACAAATGCAAAATATGGGCGTGGCACACCACAAATCTGACTATAAATCAAAAATAGCTTTCCCAGTCACTTAAGAAAAAACTTTTCTTAAATTAGCAAACCTACCGATGGACGTCAGAATGACCATTAACAGTTGCAGCTTTAATAGGTAACAATATGAGGTGGTTGCTGACGCATCCAAACTACGTAGTTAGGCCTAGGTCACAAAACTCCTTCATTAGGTTTAGAAAACACATCATGGTTTGCTTAAAAGAAGTACATTTGTTGGTAACCTACTGTATCTTGCGTAATGTAGTTGACATATTACATTGTGCTGTTAAAATAACTTTGCCCTGTGGTTTCACTATGTCCCTTGACTTCCTCCTTTGCTACCGTAATAATTACCATGATCACTAAAGGTTGTCACCTGACATAAATTTTAGATATAGATTGTAATTTCTGCTTGTAAACAGAAGCTGCCCTCCTTTCTCCTTTGCTTTATGCCATAAAATATAAAAACAACACAGAAATAATGTAAATAATTGTTACCGCATAAGTGCAGTACATTTTACTTTAAACTGACTCCACAAACACACATAAAACAGCTCATGGGATAAATTAACCTTCAGGGCTTTGTGCTAGAGAAAACTTTCGGGAGGAAATGTTTTCACTTTAACCCAAACCACAATCTTTTTCATAAACTTCATGGTTATCTGACTCAAAACCCTGAAGGCAAACTTCTCCCAACAGCCATAAAACATGGATTAATAACAACATTGTTTAACATAAGTATCATATTCAGCTCAGTTACTGTCAAGGTTCATGGACAATACAATTGTTTTTTGCTAGTGACCATTATTAGCTTTAGCATGCTTTCACTGCATAAATTAGCCTAGCAGCTAGCAGACTTTTATTCCTCTACTCATAGCTTAACAAATTATATGTACTGTTTATACTTTTTCTTAGTCACCAATGCTTTAAGTTACTGCATCTACTGACAGAACAACACGGATGAATTCCAGCCTACATGCATGTTTTTTCAGCCCAACATTATTGAAACAGAGCAGCTAATGTTGCTGTAGTGAGAAGTTAGCAGGATGAGATGCCCGTCCAGACAGGTGCATCATGTTTTATCTCGTTAAAGGCATAGTTTACGTACACCATGTGTTCTGTCTGTTGACCTGTATTTCCGTATGACATATTTCCACACTGTTGTTTCATTACAGAGTAAATAATGTTCTCTTTGTCATCTCTCTCAGCTGCTGCTGTTTGATGGTGACACGGACTTTCAAAATAAAAGCGTGTCCTGAAGATGACGATATACATCAATGTTTTCATTTTGCAGTCTGAAAAGGTGTTTGTAAACTGAGTAAAGGCACATAATGGGATATATGACAAATGTACTGTACCATAATAACATAAAAAAACAACACCGGGGTGGTTGTTATTTATAATACTTATGGCAGGGTTGTGTTGGCATCACATCACAAGTACATGCAGTCACAGCACAGAACCCCTGTGGAAATGGAGGGCTTTATACAGTCGCCATATGGCTGATGTATGGAAAAGCTTCACTCACAACAATGTAATAAAAACCTTCAACAAATACATGATTCTGCAACTGATGTTTTATATGACTCAGGTTCTCTCAGCAGCTGATGATATAGAAGTGTGAAATGTTACATTGCAGGCAGGTACAGGTGATATATTGTAAAAGCTGCTGTATCTTTTCTTTCACCTGTGGCTGTGAGAGTGAGATCATGGTCGTCATCCTTTTGTAATTACACTTTGGCACTTTGAGAAGAGATGGAGCGGGAAGTATAGGGTCCTACAGCGAGGAGAAGTAAGGGGGGGGGGGTCATATGCAGTGTCTGCCTTATCTTTCTGTTCATCATACCTCATAACGTATCGCCACGTGTCTGCTCATCATCTCCTCTGTCAGCACCTCTCCCTCATCTCCACTCCCCTGCCCTCCTCTCCTCTCACTCCCTGATTTTCCTATCAAACTTTCTTCACCACACTGTCTTGCTTTCTGTATCCATCTCTCTGTCCCTGTCTGAATCCCATTCCATCTCATTCTCACCTCTCAAACTCTTACCCTCCACTATCCATCTCCTCCTCCGCCCCCTATCCATCCTATTCTACTTCTGTTGGCATGACTGATTGCTCACACTGCGGCCGATTCTCTCGTCGCGCTGCCTGCAAAGTATCCCTTACAACCACAACTATGTCACCCCCGATACCCAGCCTCGGCGCGCATTGATTACCCCACATTGCACGGAGATAATCAGTGGGCGTGACCAGATTTTGAAACATGATGGGTCCGTGCTTGTGTTTAAATGAAGCTGATCTTGCTGGTTTTTAATCAGAGGCGCAGAGGACGCTTAATCAAGCAGTATTTTTGATGGATTCACGGAATGGGAAACCCATTCATCAAGTCAATTACACATTAATCACGAGCTCACCCGCAGATTTGGTAGCGAGACATGAGGAGGGGCTCCACTTTGTTCTTGCAATGAATAGCAAGCGGCATTATGTAAAACCCTCTTATCCATGGCAATGAGTCTGTGAATTATTGTACAATAAAACGCGGGCCTGTTGAAGGATGTTGATCAGCCAGCCCTTTGTGTGTCACACAAAGATGGATTTTTGAAGTGGCTCCATTTGATCAATACTTTGGAAATGTCAGTGCGCGAATATTCGTCTACATCAAAGCACCATGTACTGTATTGTAATGAGTAAATGCATTCATTGCATTGTCTGTACAGTAATGCGGAGCTCTAAGCACCGTACAAGAGATTGGATGTAAATGAAAGTCCATTCACTTCCAAGTGTAGACACAGCGTGATTGATATTTAAATATTGATTATCATATTCCCTCATCTGTGGAGTGCACTTCCATTTGCATAACTCCCAGTGCCAGTTAGTATTGAGGTCACAACAGGTGAACTATTCCCACAAACCTCCCATCAATAAATCATTCAGACTGACAAGCTCTCAAGGCTTGTCAGGAAATCAAGGATGAAATATGAATTATGAAAGCTATGGCGGAAAAAAACAATTGTGTGCGCGTATAAAACGACGCCAGTTGGCTCTTAACATAACATATCTTGGCAGCAGCTGAGGTGAATAACTGAGGATCTGAAGAGCATAGGAGAAAAGCGTAGTGTGGTGTTTCTGTAAATTATGTACATCTCTTTCTATAAGCTCCACATACGCTGAGGAACAGGCCTGGAAATTCATAGCCTGTGCATATTCATAAAGGAACACTTATGGAAAAGTTTTTTTTAAACACTAGTGAGAAAAAGATGAAGCTGAAAAGCTTTCTGAAAGAAACATATCAAAGAAGTAATATACTTAGTGCTATTTCCGTTACAGTTGAGTCTAAAAGCACTTGATAGGAGTGTGTTTCTTACAGTCTGATACATAAATACCTGGTCCACATCTGACACATTTGTATTGATGTAGTGTGATGAGTTTCTTTGATTCAAGGTCAGTTTGAAAAAACTTGATTCAGCTGTGATTTCCATTGACTAATTCATATTTAGCCTCATAGCATTTGATATTTCTTACCTATTCATGAGTGAAATTATTTTTTAGAGGTCGACTGATGTATTAGTTTCACCAAGTAATTGGCATAGACGGGACATTTTACAAACTATCATTAGACAGGGCCTGGTTTAGGTAGTGGCTGATGGCTGCAGAGCCTCATCACTGAACCAAGCTGAAGATGGGAGGGTTTTGATAGGGTGCTTTCACACCTAGAGTTGTCTTGCTTTGGTCTGAATCAGGGACTAATTTTGTTACAAAGTTGCATAATTGCCTAGACTTGGTTCATGTTCTCATGGCAGCATTTACAAGCGGACCAAATCAAATGCCTTGCACAAGAAAGCTGCTCTTGATTGGTCAGAATTTCAATGTTGGAAAAATCCAGGAAGTAAACAGAACGTTGAAGAAGAGTACACTTGCAAGATAAATGTGACACTTTCTAATGTCACAATGGAGGGACAACTACGCAGGTTGATTTTAGCGCTGCTCATCGTGGACTATATTGCTGTCATTGTTCATTTTAGTCAAACCATACAGTTTGAAAAAGAGGCACGGCTCCAACTAGAAAACAATGTTTTGATGCATTGGATGTGCTGAATGTGCATATTAAGGCAGTACAGGAGGAGGTGCACATTAATAATCCTCCAGGACTGTAACATGCTCATGTTTAACCCAAACAATGTGTCATGTGACTGCAGTCTGTTCGGAATGAGATCAGAACACATTCTCGTCACAAACAAAACGCACTAGAGTTCATTTGTAACCAGACCGAAACCACCTCTTCAAGAAGGTCTCCATCTGGTTGTTTTGGTGCACACCTGAGTGTGATTGCTGTGTTCACTCCTGCCCAAACGAACCACACTTAGGGGGCAAACAAACTTGAGTTTGATTGAACTGAACCAAACAGGGCAGGTGTGAAAGCACCCTAAATGATCAGTGGGTAAAGCTCCAGAGAAAGAAGGTTCGTTCTGCTGTGTGAGGGTGTTTAGATGAATTGTTTTTTAACATGTTTTTTAACATGTATTTACATGATATTTTTAGCTGGACCCCAACAGTGTATCCAGCGCTATAGCACTATGGAGAAAGTAAATGAGTCTGTGACCGAGTGAATGCATGTAGTTACTGTTTCAAAGCACTCTTTCAAATGAAAAGCCCTCTAGTGTTTCTTACACAGTGCCAGGACTGCCAATTGTTCCCAGGACCCAAAATTCTGACACCCCATTTGCCTGGAAAATGTCCCATTGGACCAAATGCCCATTTTTTCCACAGCCTGTTATCCCAAAAATCGAAAACCAATTTCACCTAAGTTAAGTTCTCTCTGAGAATACACACTCCCTGCAGTTAAACAACCCAATCATCGGAAAAGAAATGTTCACATTTTACATTTCTCTAAACTACTGATACATTACATTTGTCAACAACACTGTTGTGAATGTGTTCCTAGGTTTAGGCACAAAATCCATTTGATTATGGCCAGAAAAAGATCATGGTTTGTCTTAAACCGCCCACATTTGGTGGCCAGAAGTCGCTGGAAAAGCAGTGACACTTCGGTGAAAAACACCCAGATGCAGTGGCTCACCATGAAGGGTTTTGGCATCAATGGCTGAAATACCACTTGGAAACTGAAACTAACTGCCAGGAGTGTGTATCTTTGGGATAACAGACTGTTGGAGAAATGGCCTTTCAATTCGGTGGGACATTTTTTGGGGCGATGGGGCTTCGGCACAATGGCATGCCACCCACGGTGCAGCTCTATACTACTAAGTTTTGGCCTAGTCTTGTTGAAATACATATTTCAAATACAAGTAATAGAAATACTGCCCATCTCTGAACACTGTTTTACATCAAAGCTCCAGAAATGAAGTCAAGATAATGTCACTGTGTACCTGAGAATCACAGACTGACTGGGGAAAATTAATAGCTCAAAAAATTAAGCTCACTCCCACCTAGATTTTTTTATGGCTAGTTTGATGCTCACTTCTAGATTTATATATTTATTTAGGTATTGTTTACTTTGAGTTTGATATTCAGTGATCCAGATTTAATTGTAAATCTACTGACTGACTTTGATGGACAGTTCAACAGTTTCAAATTAAGTCAGTTTGCTCATTCAAATCACAAAGGAAGCATCAGTATTCCTTAATTTTGTATTTCAATTACTAATTTTGGAATGAAAAATTTCTAATATTGGGGGGGGGGGGGGCTTTTTGCCTTTATTATACAGGACAGTGTGAAATGGGGAGACAGAGAGAGTGGGGGGACGACATGCAGCAAAGGGTTGTAAGCCGGAGTCGAACTCGCAACCGTTGCAGCGAGGCATCACCTCCACACATGGGGTGCCAGCACCACCCACTACACCACCGACGCCCCAAGAATGAAAAATTTCTGCAGAAGACCAGTACACACAGGCAGGAATACACTGGGTAACTTTTCTACTGAATATTTCTGATAGTGATAATGTCAAAGGGGGTCGCTCATAGCAACGAACCTACAGAGATCTATCACCCAAATGGGTAATGATATTTCGGTGTTGTGTTCACATCTTGTTTCCGCTGCCCTGGGTGATCAAAAGGAGGAGTTGGGAGTGTGCTTTTGAAGTAGCAGCTCACCCCTGATTGACCTCTCCAGCTGTTAACTTTACCATCAGTGCCCATGTCACCTTCTTAAATTACTACTGAGGTCTGTTCTGCCTAGAGGAATTTTATAAATTTATCATAGTGTTTGAGCTTTGAAGTCCGACATTTCTTTTTTTTCTTTTTGTGTGGGGACTGTTTTTTTTTTTCACCTCTCAATTTTCATGAAATAATAATGTGGTCCATATGATTTTTCCTGTATGCATACTTAAAGGATAGGTTCACATTTTTTCAAGTGTATCTTACCACATGATTTACATGCCCATGTGTACAGTGAAACAGTTTTTGGTCGCTGTCTTTACTGGCTATCAAGAGATCCAATGTAAGAGACTGCAGCCCATTCTCATTCTTAGACCTTTGTTTATGTCCCTTTGTATCTGATAGAGAAGCACAGAGCAGCCTTTAGCCTATCTATGTGACGCACAGCTGAAACACACTGTAACACATGGTGAATGTTGTCGGATTTAGGCAACACAATTATTTCAGTAGGTTTAGAAATAAAAATTAGGTTTTATGTTTACGTTTACCTTTGTTTCCTAACATGACGTGACATAAATTCTCAGTTGAGTGACGTGAGTGTGCAATGACCGTGTGTAAATTATATAATGTTATGTTACAACAATGGTGACTTTTGGTTTCAGGCGAGACATGAACTTCAGTCTCCTGGCTGAAAGTGCAGTTTCGTTTGATTCAACCAACTCCCCTCCCTCCTGCCCCATGTGGACTTTCTCATTCTTTATACTGCGTCAGTTCCTCTCAGTGTCAAGGCTTGCCGTGATGGAATAGTTGGGAGTAAGCTGAAAGCTCAGTGCGTCTCATAAAGACGGCAAACGCTGCCTTTGGTGTCAATTCCACACGCAGAGGGGCATGACAAAGAATTGGAATTTGACACCCTGGGAGTGAAAATGAGTTGAGGCTGAAAAGAACAAGTCATTGGTACATAAGGGATGTAACATTACATTAAAACAATACTGACTTTTAGTTTCATACTGGACACAAACTGTGGTCTCCTGGGTGAAAGTCCTGTTTTGTTTGACCCATCCACCTTCCCTTTCCCCCACCCTAAGTGGACTTTCTCGCTCTCTATAAGATGTCAGTTGCTCTTAGCATCAAGTATTGACATAGATGGCTTTACATTGGAGTTATTGGAAAGCCCAGTGTGTCTTATAAAGACGCTAAAGGGTGCATTTGGCGTCAATATCACACATCAAGGGGCATTAAAACATGAAGGCATTTGACGCCCTGGGAATAAGAACGGGCTGCAGATTGGGGATCCAGCTGGCACACAACTGGCCCTCAACATTGAAATGTGGTTGTTGTTTTAACATTAAAACAACATTGAAACGTTTAATTCAACATAAATATAAATCAACATTGAATAAATCAACATTGAAATATAAATCAACATTGATATAAATCAACATTGAAATATCAGGAACACCCCTTTCAATGTTGAAACAATTTTGATACGTCTAAAGTTTATGAATCAACATTGCGAAATCAATGTTGATTCATCTTTCAAAATCAAAACATAATTCAACAGTGAATAAACGCCAGCTAGGCAGAATCGTCATTCTTTGTAAAAGAAAATTTTTTTTTAGCTGAAGCTAATATGAGGCTTCAGCAGTCGAAATTAGACAAATAAAGTGGATATCTATCACAGTCACAAACTTTTTAGCACAAAGTTCCCTTTTTCCATGCTCAGCAGCCGTGGAGGGGTAATTACACAGAGAGGGAATTTCATATCAATAAGACTTTGGTGTGACTGAAGAATTCCCACTTGACTGATCAAACTCATGCTGCTGAAGCCTCATGTTGGTATCAGCTGAATTCTTTGTGTCCCTCGTCTCTTACATGGGAATCACAGTATGAAGGGATCCCATCACAGCCAGTATGGACAGGAGAAACAATTACAAAAACCAAAAACTATTTCACTGGACACATAGACATTTAAGTATTGTCTAAGATAGGATTGAAAAAATGTGTGTCTATCCTTTACTCTAGTATCTGAGCATGCTTACACATGAGACAATACATGGTGGGGCATTATCTCCCTTTTTGTTAATACATGGAGTTTCTACATCCATTCACCAAGTCAGTCTTCAGATTCGGGTTGTGAGCTGGAGTTGCAGCAGCAGGTGTGAGTCCTTATCTTCTTATAAATCGCAATTAACCTGAAAATTGGCTGCTTGTGAACAAGCTTGATTCACAGCGAGAGGAGTGAATAAATGTATAATTAAAATAACGGGTGAAATTAAAACAAAGTCAATGACTCCTCAAGGGTATCGTACACATCTAGACTAAAGGCGCATTTTGGGGCTTGTGTTGGTCGTCAGGTTGCTTCAGGGGTAACAACACTTTGTCTTTACAGCCAGGTTGTGTAGTACGTGGTTTGAAACTAAACAATATTGCAGGCCTCCTTTGGTTGATGGAGCATTTTCACCCCACTTCATTAACGACAACATCTACTTCTCTTTAAGAAACCAATGGTGCGTATTATCCTGCTGCGTGCATAACTGTGTTCAGCGTTGCAGGCCGTCTGCTGTGCACCTTGAGCACTCATACAAGCAAAAAGGAGGCAGGGTTTACTGTTGCAAGAAGGCGTCATATGTTTAAAATGTGTCCAAAATGCTGCTAAATGGACTAACTCAGCAGCCGACATGTTGCGCGACCACATTTGTCAGATCCACTTGTGCATCACGAATGATTAGCGCGGTGATGGGGCATTATTTTTTAATCGCGGAAAACCAATTCATCATCTAGGTGCCCTTAATTTAACACAAGTGCAGTCAATCATGGCAGTTAGATTGGGGGAAGTGGACTTTGCTGCAAATTGTGTTTTAAAAGCTGTCTGTTCACCTGCGGAGTGACAGAACCAAATGTGTTCAACTCAATGATACTTCTCTGTTATAACTTCTCAGGCTTAGGCAGATATGGCAGGTTGTGTGTATATATAAATGTAGGAGTGGTGCAGTGCGTCAACAGAATGAAACACACTAATATTGCTGCATGAAAACAGCCACTTTGTATTGTTATAAACGTTGTGCTATAATCCATATGCACACTATTATACCAAATGGTATTGATCTCATTTCACTCATCATTTCCTAAGGTTATTGAGCGTGGCAACAACTAGTGCTGCCCCCTAACAGTCGACCAAATGTTAGTCGATCAGAAAGGTCATTAGTCGGCAAGATTTCATTCGTTACTTAGTTGCAGAAAAAAATTTAAAACAAATGTCAAACTCTCAGTGTGTGACGTGCACTTGTAGATAAAATACTGATACTGTTACTGATACTATTCTTTCTCACACCTTGAACTCAAACCATTGTGTTTAGTGTTGTGTCGTTCCCGAACGAATCATTCAAAAGAATGAATCTGTTGCGTGAACGTACTGAAATGAATCACTTCCAGAACTGATTCATTTCTCAGTTCAGTTGAGCTCAGCAGTGAGCGTGCAGGCTGGGATTGGAACTGCCGATTCGGTTCGTGCGAACGATGAATCACATTCATCTGCCTACTGCGTGATAAATCACTCGGTGAACGAATCACTCGGTGAACGACGTGACCCCGATCCCTGAGTGATTCAAATCATTTCTTCTCGGCAATACACTTTCATAGAGACCATTTTCTCCAAGCTAACGGCTAATGTAGGCAGGAGTCAAGCCACATGAACACAATCACACACCTCCCCATTGTTTTAACAGACTTAGTTTCCAGATAAACAAACTTAAAACATTAGGCTGGCCAGTAATGAGACTCACCAGTGCAGGGCAGACGCAGCAGCAGCTCAGCCGTGTATCAGTTCAGTGAGTCGGACTACGCAGTACACAGTCAGGGCTCCGCCCACCAAGCACTCAACGATTCGGTGAACAAATCTTTTGTACTAATCTTTTTAATCAACTGATTCTAATGATTCAGTAACATCTAAAGAACTGCTTTGCCCATCACTAATTGTGTTGCCTCTCTCAAAATATATAATTTAATAATTGAATTAATATTGTAAACATGCGGGTGACTAGTCGACTAATGGTCGTCAATTTTTAGTCAGGGGCAGCCCTAGCAACAACTATAAGTTTCTTATAAGGACAAATGAAGGTGTGAAATATGGGAACACCTATATCAGGTAACAACTAAACTGATCATTTTAGAGTTCATTGAAAGAAAAATCTTAGTTTAAGGTTCAGTGGATTAAAGTTTTGATGACTGAGTGTCATGATAGGAAGCAAGCATATGATTTAGGGCTGCACAGAGAAGACGTTTTTATTTTATTTTTTTAAGATTTTTTTTTTTTTTGGCTTTAGCCTTTATTTGACAGCCCAGACATAAATGTGAAGGGGGGAGAGAGACAGAGGGGATGACATGTAGCAAGCGGCAGCAGGTTGGAACCAACCCGTGGCCGCTGAAGCAAGGACATTGCCTTTATACATGTGACGTCTGTTGTAATGACTGAGCTATTGGACGCCCCACACTATGACTTTCTTCTAACTTTTTTATGACCTATTATACTGTTACATTTTCAGTGACTTGTTTTTTATGGCATAATTTTAAGATGACTTTTAGGACATTTTTCATGACATACTAACACTTCACAAAAACACTCAGCTGTTTTATAGCCTACATTACATCCTGGGTTCTAACTTTTTAATCCATTTGAAAGTAATTAAAATGAAAGACAGTACAGTGTTTGACAGTGGTTGTACCAACTCACAGTGTTTGAGCAGCTGCTTCTGCTGGAGTACGGCAACACCACCAGGACAAAACACTGGCAGAACTGCAATAATACTAGAACAATACTGATAATAATGGCAATATGTTAAAGGAGCAGTGTGTAAGGTTTAGGGGCCCTACACATGCTGCTTCTTTAACCGCCTGGAAAATGCAAGGTTGTGCGCCACGACCAAATGTGTATCACAGCTTACTTACCTGAAATCCTGAGTGCAGAGCTTATCTTCCTCCAAAAGTTGTTGCATGTTTTTAAGTGTGTATTAAGCCAAAAATATTGTCCGTGGGACAGATGTAAAGCTTTGATAGCCCTGCACAAAAATGATTAACTTTTCCATATTTACTGCAGACTGATATTTACGAAGAAGGGAAAGATATCTGTCAGCTGTGATTGGTTTTTCCTGGTCACATGACATGCAGTGTGCTCTGCTGAGTTCCAAAAGTTGAACTCTGTTTATCTCAGGGCGCAGCTGTTGCACCCTGAAAAATAGCCACTTGGGAACGCTTGTGCGCCGGGACGCTCTGGCATTTGAACACACCTACCGTGTCTCCATTGAAAACAATGGATCTGAGGGTGTAGAAAACATGGCATGTGTACAGCCCCTTAGAGAAATATGGTGGTGTCAAGCTATGAGAGGTGCAGTTTTCAACAAGCTTAAATTTCTCCCGGTTATAATTTATTCGGTACTCATTTTTCAGGAGATTTTAACCAGGAGCTGAATTATCGGCAGAGGTCTCTTTATCTCCAAAACAAACTGACCAGGTGGTTACAAATTAGTGTTTTTTGTCCCTCGCTGTTTGGCATGCCAGAGCTTTGCCGTTAGCCTAGTGCTTGCTAATCGATGCTCACCTTTTTGAAGTGCTCATCGTGGAGGGGCTGCCAGCTACGGTGGACAATGTGAAACGCGAAAACCTGAAAATTCATCTTGAGCTAGTGTTTGGTTTGGCTGCTCTGAGCTACTTTAGAAACAAAGTGGTGCAACATGGTGATCTCTGTGGATGAGGACTTGCTTCCTTTGTAGATATAACAGCTCATTCTAAGGTACGGAAAACACAACAATTCTTATTTTTAGGTGATAATAAACTAAAGGAAACATACTTTTATAGTATATCAGGCTTTTGCGAATATATCCCCCTAAATCCTACAGACTAAACCTTTACCCTAACTCACTCTAACAACTATATTTCTAATATACTACATACGTTTATACTTACCTGCGGTGCTTAGATAAGAAAAAGATGATTAGTCAAAAAATATTGTCTTAAATTTGGCTTAAAATGATCTTGAAAAGATCTTAAAAAGCATTAAATTTAAGTGCCTTATACAGGACACCCTGTATTACCATGGGGTGTTGCTAAATTTTGTTTCAATCAAGTTTTCCCCCAGACAGCATGCCTTAAGAAAATTGTTAGATTAGAAATGTATAGAAATATAATTGCAATTTGTGTTTCATTTCTGCACCTGATGTGTTGTGATTAATCCTCCTACCAGTTTCAAATTTATTTTATTAATACATAGAATTTAGGAATTGTGCATTTGCATCATCAGAATATTTTATCACATTGTCATTCATTTTGGGCTTTTGCAGGGTCACATCCAGTCCAAGTGTAGCTGGGTGCTTTCACCCATCCCTGGATTTTAAGCCATGAACGGTTGAGTATTGTTGGCCACCCTTGGCCAACAGATATTTCTCCCAGAACCCCTTTCTCCTCTGGCAGTCCCCAGGACCATATTTCTCCTGTCAGTTCACGTCCAGACCTGGAGTAAGCCAGCTGGCCTTTCCCAATCACTGTCCCCAGCCAGAAAGCCATAGGGCTCTCTATCCGCTGAACAATTTCAGCCAGGAAAAGTCACACATGTCCGCCTGTGCCAAAACAGCAAAGAGCCATATGCACATTAAGTTCTCGATGCATGGCACGGCTACAAAAGATCACATGAAACAAAAAGAGCAGCAGACTGAAATGTCATTTTCAGTTTTAATATCAAGTGAAACTCTGTAAGCCAACTTGCTGGCTGACAATGAAAGTGCTAAGGTTTATCTGTCTCTGCATTCACCCTGCTTCACTTTCTCTTATAGATTTTTGCCTGCAAATCCTCATTGATGTGTCTATCCACAGCCTCTGAAGCTAGATAACCTCAGCAAAGTTGGATCACATGAGTCAGATAAGTTGGCCTGAAAATCTCAGAGAAACTCGCTGGTATCAGATACAAACCCACTTCTGTGTTTGTGCACCAGATGACAAATTACTCACCAGTCTTGATAGACCATATATTTTTTAGTGAGGAATGGAATTTAATCTGCTTTATGGAACAGTGAGCCACCGAAAATGTGATAGAAAAGGGCATCATGATCCAATGACACGTCGCCTGAAACACTGAATATTTCTTTCTCGGTTCTTTTATTTTGATATTTTCGTATGAAAAAAATACATCTTTCTGATATATGAATATATTTTTATACTTCTGACTGGTTGGGCTATATCGTCTATTCATTTGGGGCATAATCTCTTCTTCTGTCAGATGAACAGCCAACAGAGTGTGGAGCAACATGCCTGTGATCAGGGACACTGGGTCCAGGGACCTGACTTTGAATAATGGTCCTCTCGAGCTCCATGTAGATAAGACTGGCCAGAGACGTACTGTAGGGATCTATCTGACCAGCCAAATGAGACACCCTAGTTTGCTCAGCTACTGAGCTGATGCCAGAAGAAAAAATGTCTTTCTGCAGCCACCACCCGCAAGAAACAGCCTTGTCTCTATTATTAAGTCCTGCTTGTGGGGGACTAACATCAGGACTCTTATGTCAGTAATTATCTGATAAAGCTTTTCAAACTTTGCAAGACAGACTGTACAAAACATCTGTTGTCTTCACTTAAATCTACTGTGGCTGAAACCCTTATATGTTCTCATGCAAACAGATGTTCCTCCATAGAAATGTAAAATTTAATTTACACTACAAGACTTTAAACAAAGACATAAATCATTTCTAATTGTACTTGACTGGTTTAAACTTCAGATCCTTTAAAATTCAGTTTTAAGGCAGGTTATCAAATCTGTAGTGGCTCAGAAAAACAGCAGCTGTACTTTTCTGAAGACCAAAAAATGTGGTTTGGTTAAACTGAATTAGTTGAATTCAAGTGAATTTTAAGCCAAGTCCTCACAGGCAGTCACAACAAAGCAAACTGATTGGCAGTAAACTCCAGCTCCTCTAACTCAAATGTAGTAAACCTGCTGCGAGGTTTTTCAGTCAGTGTGTCAGTTTAGATGCTGCAAACTGGTCTGATTACAAAGGAATTTTTGCATCAGAGATTTACAGGAGTCTGCCCACAATTGTCTGTTTTAAAGTTACAGTCTGTAATATTTTCATGAATTAAAGCCGCAATGTTGTGCAATATACTCATTCAATGTACTCTGTACATCTCTGTATAGTTAGGCGGAGTCTGCCACTCCAAGCTGGATTCAAAGTACCTTCATACTGTACCTACGAGGGGTTCACAGGAAATAATGCATGAATGTACTCCAGTGTGACCTCATTGATAACAGCCTCACTGTTTATTTTTCACTCTTTTCACATCATATCAGAGATGCATTATGTTACCACTAATGCAAACTAGATATCTAAGCATTCAACTGACAATACTGTGAAAAAAGCCACAGGAAATTCAGTGCATTTGTCACTGCATTTAGTGCTGACTGCAAATATTCATCAAAAAAAACAACAACAGTGTACTACATGGTAGTTTTGTGTATATTTTGACAGTGAGTCAGTTTCAAATATAACAGGGAGTAATAGACATTGGCTTAAAAGTGGTTGAAATTATTTTTTGACTGACCTCTTTAGTAAAATATTGTGAGTTTGTTTGGCTGCACTGTATACAAACCAATTCTTATTCCCAACTCAGCAAATACCAACACTTTGTCATGCTCTTCTGAGTCTGATTGCAACGCAGAGGGCACCCTTTTGCGTCTCTATCTGACACACAGATGAAACACATTGTAACACCTGGTTAATGTTGTGAAATGGTTGCAGTGAGGTTTAGGCAATGAAACTACTGTGACGGAAATATGACACATGAATGATGTCTGGACATGACGATCGTACATAAATTACCTAACGTTGCATTAAAACTCCAGTGATTTTCGGTTTGACATGGGATGTAGTGCATAAGTAACATAACATCATGTTAAATCAACACTGACGATTGGTTTGACATCGTACATGAGCTGTGCTCTCGTGGTTTAAAGTCGGGTTTTGTTTGACCCATCTACCTCCCCTCCCTCACACTCTGCACAGATTTCTTTGCTCTCTATTTTACTGTTAGTAAACAGTATGACATTTTTGGTGGGCGGGGCTTAGCCGGTGGCAAAGACATTAGCTAGTGCTAGCTAGCAAGTTATGTTGGCTCGTTTTCGACAATAGAGGAAGATGATGCGAGTAGTGCATTCAGAAATACTTATTCTGAATTCCTGAGCGCACTCTGGCACAAACTGGACCATTTAGAAATTCATAACTCTGTCTGAATGTATCATTTGGTTATTCAGAGGAGCAAAGTGCCGAGTGGAGTGAATATGAGACTAACATAATGCTCAGTTTCTTCAACCAACAGGGCTCTCATTTTAGTGTAGCGCGTTGGACTGAATCACGAACGCACCATGTCAGGTCACTCACTCTTCAGGACCACGAGTGTTACTTGAACAAGTAAACATTGACCAACGGGACCAGACTGGCCGACCCGTATGCTCTCACTCAGTGGATGGATGATGTCACAGGAAGCTTTGTGGTTGGTTACTAAGCCAATCTTACAAAGGAGGACGACACTTGAATGGTTTCTCTTTCAGTTTGTTTTGTTATCGAAGCTAACGTAAGCTAAAGCGCTCAAAAGTTAGCATTACAGAGAAATCCAATATTCCTCTTAATGCCTCCCCAATGTCTGATGAGGTGGACATGATAACCCTTAATACACATAACATTATTCATCCCTACAACAGGAAATACCTCTTCCCTTAACTGATGTGACGTGACCATTTTTGATGATCGCCTCCGTCCAGTCCTTTCGTCTTATCACATTTACCCATAGTTGTCTTTGTTGACAGGCAGTGGCGGCTGGTATGTGATCAAATTTAAGTTTTGAGCTATGACTCCTTCTATTCTGGCTGCCAGTAACACAACGAGACAACATTTTAAGACTCCTATGTAGCCTACAGCCCTGTGGTGAGGGAGTCTTGTTTTGCCTCCAGCTAATAAAATGACATCATTGTGACACTGGCCCCAAAAGGGTCTATATCACATGCTGAGGGGAATGACAGCATCAGTATTCGAGGACCTGGGTATGAGAATGGATACAGATACACTAGCTGCTCCTTTCAAAACAGTAGTGTTTGCTGTGATAAACAGCACTAGCTGTCACCAATAGTTACCACAGGTGCTGCGAAATCAGCCAGGACAGGCAAGAAACATTGTCTTTTATAAAGCTGAAACAATTGGTGGATTAATCATTTCGTCAGTGACCAGAATATTAATTTGCAACTATTTTAAACTACTTTCTTCTAGTGATATTTTAAGCAAAAGTACGAAACATTTGCAGTTGATGTTCGAGTTTGGACTGTTGGCCAGACAAATCAAGCAATCACAATCAATCAGAAATCACATTACCTTATACTCTGGGAACTTATAATGAGCACTTTTAATTTGTTTAATTTGAATTTTTTAATACACCAGATGACTAATCATTCATTAAGAAAATAGCAATAATAGTAAACACAAGCTGCAGAACTTAATTACGCAACCCTTAATAGGATAAGTGATTACAGAGAATAAATGAATGGATGTTTACTGACATTAACAGATTTAATGGTTTCTGTGTCAACATATTAACATAAAAGTTTATTTTAAAAAATCTCAAGCTTCAAAGTTGATGTCCTCTCACTTTAAAAACGATCTTTTTGACCCATAGCAGGCTATAGACACCAGAGCTTTGTCCTGGAGTATTCTCCTAAGTCGCAGCCAAAAAGCAGACCCACAGTGAAACCAGCACATCGAGCAGTGACAGTTCTGACCTCCCTCTAAAGCACAGAAAAACCCAGCAACAATCAGAAGCTGCCCTCCAAAAACTGCCAGTGAGCAAGTGGAAATTGTCACCATCAATCATTAATTGTCGAGCGATGACGGATTATTTTAACTGTGTCATTGTCCACATCAGTGCCTGGCGTGTAATAACTGGTGAGGATACAGGGGGCCACACAGATGTAGCTGTTTGGAAGGGGCCCGGGGGTTTAAAATGCCAGGGCGGATTAATTCACCTCCTGCCATGACGGCTGCCCGCTGTTTAGATCCACAGCCCGACAGCTGTCCTCACTGGCTTTGATATGAGAGGGCTGGGGAGGCTGAGACAAGACAGGAGGGAGAAGGAAGGAAAGGATGGAGGGAACCAGAAAGGATCGGAGAGACGGAGAGAAAGAGGATGACTGCTTTCTATAACCAAGGACAAAGTCCAGATTGGAGGGGCGTGTGTATGATTGACAGTGCTTTGCTTTTGATCAGCCAGGGGAGAAATGGGATGGGACAAGTGTGTGTGTGTGTGTGTGTGTGTGTGTGTGTGTGTGGTGTGTGTGTGTAGCTAGGAGACAGTCCCCATGGAGACAGCTAGACTAAGCATTCAGTCAAGAGAGTGGAAGTGAGCACAGAGGGCAGAGTGTGTGTGTGTGTGTGTGTGTGTGTGTGTGTGTGTTTGTGTGACTGTGCTGTGCACAAGTGTGACAGTGATGTGATGAGACTGATGTCCAGTGTTTGATCCTTTGGTTCTGGACTGTGGGAGCATGTTTCTACTGCTAATAGAAATGTACTACTATGATGGATCTAGTGGTAATACACCCAGACATGTACAGAGAAAGTATAGAGCATATACACAGCATGTATACAATCAATCAGTCAGCGTAATTGTCACATTAAATCATGTAAGGTACATTTTCTGTTAAATTTTATCCTTCACTTTCTGTTTTAAAGGTCCAGTCTGTAGGGTTTTAGGGGATATATAAGCAGAAATGGAATATAATATAATAACTATGTTGAATCGTCATGTTTTTGTTACCTTAGAGTGAGCTGTTTATACCTACATAGGGAGTCTACAGAGTCCACTGTGTTGCATCACCATGTTTCTACAGTAGCCCTCAATGGACAAACCAAACACTGGCTCTTAATAGGACCATTCACATTTTCAACTTTTGGTGTCAGCTAGGGCTGCAACGATTAGTTGGCTAATCGATGACTAATCGACTATTAAAATAATCGGTGACTATTTTAGTAGTCAACTAATCGGTTTCAGTCTTTTTTCATAGAAGTACTAGTACTATAACACTACCCCAAAATACTCTTATTGCAGCTTCTTACGTTCAGATATTGGCAGCTTTACACACTCTCCCATGACGGTGAACTAAAACCCTTTGGCGTGAGTATGAAACAAGACATTAGATGACATAATTTTGCCGTTTGGGAGAGACAGACCGACATTTTTCAACATTTTAACACATTTTTCGATAAAATGATTAGTCGACTAATCGAAGAAATAATCGACAGATTAGTTGACAATGAAAATAATTGTTATTTTCAGCCCTAGTGTTAGCCATCATAATTAGCAACTCCACCAGGACAAGAACTTCTGTGAAACACTGCCTTGTAAGGTTAAACTGCTTTATTAAGTGTTTTTACTGCTTTAAATCACCGGGTTCGTTTGATCTGGAGAGGAAGACACCTCTGTGGATAATTCAGCTCCTGGTTAAAACTTCCTGAAGGTCTGGATCGGAAAACAGGTGAACACACATTAGCAGGTGCCGAACAGCATCTGAGATATGCTAATTTGTAATGTGAGAGTGCTTTTTTCAGTGTTTTAACTGGTTTACACCTGGTCTGTTTAGTTTTTTAGAGAAAGAGACCTCTGTGGATAATTCAGCTCTGCGTAAAAACCTCATGAACAATGAACACTGAAGGGATTCTAACCGGGAGAAGTTTAAACTGGTTGAAATCTGCAATCCTCTTTGCTTGACGCCCCTAGAACTCCCTGAATCTTACACCATGTTCCTTTAACATATTGTCATTACTATCACTATCGGTTCTAGCATAACTGCAGTTCAAAAACAAGGTGAGCACACATGCTCTCTGCAATGTGCCAAACAGCGTCTGAAATATGCTGAACACTACAGAAATCCTAACCAGGAGAAGTTTCAGCTGGTTGCAATCTGCATTCCTTACCCCTAGATGGCACTAAATCCCCCTAAAGCCCAGTTCAGACCAATGATTCCCTTCAAAACGAAACCGTTTAAGAAAGCTGCAGAGAAAAGTTGCAGTGGTGTGAACTGGAAGTCTGAGCTTGACGCTAATCTATATTAATGTGTGTATTTATTATGTATACAGTCCAACTGATGCTCATTTTTGTCGCTGTTTCATCACTACTACAAATGCAGCTGTAGCCAGTATCTCTCTATCACTATCCTCATTCATATTTTAAGAAGCTACAAATTATATTCAGCCACAAAATAAGTCTGAAAGCTGGTAAATAGAGTAGAAGTACAGGGAGTTGTTGCATAGAGATGATACACAATCTCATCTAGTTGCTTTGGTGTGAATTGGCAGGTTTTTAGAACGATCCAGAATGACGCAATGCAAGTACTTGCCTGTTTCAACTCATCTCGTCCCAAATCTTGAACTGGGCTTTAATCATACACATTGGACCATTGAAAAAGACTTTAAAAATGAATATATGATTGGGCAGTCTTAGGCAGTGTTTTCATTTCTGGTCATAGTGGCCTGAGGGCAGAAGCTCTCCCTGAGCCTCTCGGTGCTTGTATGATTTAACCAGCACCTCAATCCTGATCTCAGCAGGGAGAATAGGGAATCTGGGAGGCTGGAATCCTTAATGATCATGCTAGTCTTATTCCTGCAGTGTATAAACATCCTTTCTTTCCAGGGCCTTGTGATCATTATTTGGTACTGTTTCAGTACCAGGCAATGATGTTCCCCTTCTGGATGCTCTCGATGGTGCAGGAGTAGAAATTCCTTTGTAGTTGAGATGCACTGAACTTCCTCAAGGGTCTGAGGTGGAACAGTCTCTGCCTTGCCTTTCTCACCACTGACTACATATTCAGGTTTTTTGCCCTTATTCTGAAAAAGAAAACAGTGTCCCTACTAAATTGTTCACATGGCCAGTGAAAATGAATATTCCACTTATTTTCCCATTTACATGCAGCTGTGCATGCTCTGCATTCCCTAACATGTCATTTATCCCGTCAAAATATGGAAAGTTGGAACGGTTGTTGCTTGTGCCAGGATTTTTTCAAAGTTATCCACCAGTGGGGAACTTGTTCAACCTTGGGAACGCAGCCTCCTTCTTTCATTCCTTCAGTCACCTTTATGAAAAGGTATTTGACATTTGCACCGTTTTACATGCACTGCTCTTTTTAGGTCTATCCACAGATTTTTAATGACGTTTAGGTCAGGGGACTGTGAAAGCCGTGGCACAACCTTTAATTTGTGCTTCTTGAAGTAGTCCATTGTGGATTTCATGGTGTGTTTAGGCTCACTGTTTTGGTGTAGAGGCCATCCTCTGTTCATCCGCAGCTTTTTTACAGACAGTGTGATGTTTGCTTCCAGAATTTGAAGGAATTTAACTGAATCTGTTCTTACCTCTACCTATGAAATGTTCCCCGTGCCACTGGCTGCAACACAAGCACAAAGCATGATTGATCCACCCCCATGTTTAAAATTCAGCACTCTTTTTTTCTCCAAACATACTTTGCTCATTGCGTCCAAAAGGCATGTTTAGATGTTCCTTTGCAAACTCCAGACGCTGAATTTTGTGGTCATGACACAGGACAGGTTTTCTCCTGATGACTCTTCCATGAAGGTCATATTTGTACAGGTGCCACTGTACAGTAAAACAGTGCTACACCACTCCAGAGTCTGATAAATTGTCCTGCAGGTGTTTTGCTTTTCTAACAATCCTACGAGCAGCTCTCTCAGAAAGTTTTCTTGGTCTTACAAACCTCAACTTGACCTCTACAGTTCCTGTTAACTGCAATTTCTTAATTACATAACGGACTGAGGAAACCGCTACCTGAAAACACTTTGCTATCCTCTAGTCTTCTCCTGCTTTGTGGGCATCTGTTATTTTAGTTTTCGGAGTGCTAGGCAGCTGTTTAGAGGAGTCCATGGCTGCTGATTGCTGGGACAAGGTTTCAGGAGACAGAGTATTTATGAGGCTATTGAGGCTTTGGATCACTTGGCCTTTCCTAACGGTGATTGTGAACAAGTCATAGCCCTAACAAGCTAATTATGGTCTGAGACCCTCTGAGAGGCCAAAAGTCTTGGGGTGCCCACACTTTTGCATGGTGCTCCTTAACTTTTTTCACTCTTAAGTTGTACAAAATGAAAATAACCCACTGATCTCTCTTAACATATTGAAAAGAATGTATCTTTAACTTTATGCCTTTTGGAGATCAGTTTATTATCTACTCACTCACTATTCAAAGTAAACAACATTTTGACCGGGTGTGCCCAAACTTTTGCTTGCCACTGTATTAAGGACATTAAGTGGGGGTGTAGTTCCTTCTCTGTTTCTTTCCTAAGTCCACTATCAGCCCCTTGGTCTTTTTGACATTTAAAATTAAGTTGTTGTCCTGGGGCCCTTGTTCCAAAAAATATAACAAATACTTGTCTTATCTTAACTTTAGTTTAAAAGATTGGAAAAATCCTATCCTATTACAGAAGCAATTCCTAAACTCATTGCTGTGTCCTATCCTATCTCAGACCTCCTATTGCATCTTCACTAAAGAAATCCGAACTAGAATTGTTCACTATTCAGTACGTTCACCTGACCATTTTATCTCATCCTAATACTTTGTTTCTGATTATGTGGCTTGTAATATAGCGGCTAACAAATCTCCTCTTCTGCTTGTGGCTGGGCACAGCTGGTCATAGCTGTGTGTGTATATGCACACACATATACACATGGAGTATACGCTTAGTAGGCCTTCAGTGACTGCTGCCTCAACCCGACTAAGGACAATTAATCACAGAAAAGTATGAGCTTACAGTTTGATTGACATCAAACAGCCCTGTGATGACAGCCTTCCCTGCGTTCTTCACAGCCATTGGATAAAAGCCAGATTTTAGAAAAGCTTCTGTCTTGCAGTGGTTTGACTTTTGAAAACCAGAGCCAATCAAAATGCGGGACATCGTCTCGATATGTGGGACGCAGGACAAGGGATTAAAAATGCTGTGCAGTCCTGCATAAAGCCGGACACCTGGTCACCTTATCCCTAATGTGATTCCAATGGAAGCGATGTGGGATATAATCCACAGTCTTTGTTCTGTGCAAAGTTCAGCTGAAGCTAATATGAAGCTTCAGCAGTCTGAGTCAGAAAAATCAAGCAATTTATCTTCCTCCTTTTTATGTTTCCCTGGAAAGTGTTTCCATGCTGAGCTGCGGAGGATGGAGGGTAACAGAGAGAGGGATATCTGTGCCAAAAGACTGGAAGGTACCCACTGATTAGTCTAACTTAGACTGCATATCCTTTAAATGAAGAGGTCGCTCCGCATTGAAAATTCAGCCATGATTTACTCACTTTGATCTAAATGGAAAATCATTTGATGTTTGTATGACCAATGCTATATATAAGAAATTAGTTCTCATATATGTCATTCCTCTGCCAAACCACAGACAAGAACATTATCATCTTTTCAGGCAAAAACAACCAACAAAAAACATGAAATGTCGGAGGATATTAACCAAGACATTTGTAGCCAACGATTAGATGTGAAAAGGTCGATGATGATCTCATTATCTTCTAACGTCAATGAGGTGAAATTAATGTTGTGTTCCCCATTGATTCAGGTTATCACTATTGTTAAGAGAGTCCTCCACCGATTTTAGCACTAATTTAACATTGTCTGTCTTACAATGGAGACTTTTGAAAAAGGTATGAAAATTGATGCAGCAGAACCAGACATATTGTCTCTTTTCCCCAAGCATTCATCTTCCTTTTCAAAACCTCGGGGTCAGTTCATTCAGAGATTTGGGTGTGTTATGCTAGTAGCAGCTAATGTAACCTCGAGCTGCTAGCATCAAGCAGAGACAAAGAGTGGGCTACAGAGGTTTAGTAAGGTCACTTCAGGGCAGCTGTGGCTCAGAGGTTGAGCGGGTCGTCCAGTAATCAGAAGATTGGTGGTTCGATGTAGCTCCTCTAGTCCCCATGTTGAAGTATCCTTGGGCAAGATACTGCACCTCAAATTGAGTAGCAGGTAGCACCATGTATGGTAGCCTTGGCTATCTGTGTGTGTGAATGGGTGAATGTGACACATAGCGTAAAAGTGCTTTGAGTGGTGAGAAAACTAGAAAGTAGCTATAAAAGACCAGTCTATTTACCATTCTTTCCAACCCCATGCCCCTAGTTTTTTTAAATCTCCAAGCTGGTACTCTTCAGTCCATTCTCATTCATACCCCTCGGCGTGTGATATTGACGCCAAAGGCAACCTTTACTTTCAGCTTACTCCAGTGTATCCCATCATGGCAAAACTTGACACTGAGAGCAATGAATGGAGTACAAAGAGCGAAAAAAGTCCATGTAGGGCAGAGGGAGCTGAGGTGGATGGATCAAACAAACTGCACTTTCAGCTAGTAGACTGCAGTTTATGTCCCGTTTGAAACAAAAAGTCATTGTTGTGATTTATGTACAGTTGTTACGCACTGACATCACTCCTGTAAAGATTTAAGTCATATTACATAACAAACTTAGGAGCCAAAACATGATCTTTTTTCTAAACCTAATCAAGTAGTGCTGTTGCCAAAAATTAACCCCAACCGTCCCAATTATTTTGTTTTAGAATGTGTTTGAAGGGAAAAGGGTGCCCTTTTCATCGCTATAAGAAGCCAGCTACAAAATTATTGTTGGCATTTTCACTTTGTTTTTGACATTTTATCTCCTGAGCATTCAGTTAATGGCACATATTCCAACAGTGACTGATAACAGAATCTCTCACAGCAGTGTAACCCTGCAGATCAATCAGTCTGCAATCAAAAGCCTTCATACACTATAAAGACCCTCCCATCATGCCATTAAATGGACGATATGTTCATTCATACTCTCAATCAAAGAGCTACAACACATGACAGTGGGTCATGGAAAAAGGGCAGACAGACTTAGAAATGCCTCTGGGCAGCTATACGTGTACATGTAATTTCAAAGCACTTCATTACAGTGATGAATACTTCCTGTATCAGAGATGAATATATTTTTAAAAAAAAAATAAAATAAAAAAGACACTAATCAGTGTGGTCACTGAACTCTAATGAGTCCGTTTGATGGTTTCTAAATGATACAACAGTCAAAGAAAATCTCAATTAAACTCAGATTTGTGCTATAGAAGAATGAGCCGATACATTATTTAATCTTAAAATGTATTATTAATGCAGGTTAATGAATGAAGTGGCCACAGCACATTGTAACATTCGAAATGTACAGATTTTTTTCCCCCTTGAGTGAGATTTCATCTGTGCATACTGGTCGCCGCAACACATTCCTGATGTATATTAATATAAATAAATAGAGCAGAACTGATTTGAATTGATTTAAAAGAAAAACAAGGTCTTGGAATAATTTCACATTGTGACTCGACAAATGGACCATGTTCGTTATGCGTGTCGCGCTGCCTGATTGATGTTGAATGATGGGCTGGACCATTTCATTACTGCTGTTTATGAAGGCCCTTTTTGGCAGGATTTTCTGCATTACCAACGGAGACTAGGAACAAATTAATCATATTTTAGGTTCCCATTTCCTAGCAGGGGCAATGAAAGGAAAACTATAATTCAAGCGGCGACGTTACCCAGACGTTGACGAGACAACAGACCAACAAAACTGCCTTCCCTCAGAGAACATCTCACAGCAGGTTTTCATGTATCCACACCCAGTCGGGCCCATATATCAAACTTAACTGCCGTTTGGCAAAGTTTAATTTCGCATCAGCAAGTCAGACTTACAAAAGTAGCCAATTAAAACCAAACTGTACGGGTGTGAGGATAGAGAGTGGCGTGTGTTGTACAGATTGTAAACCCCCTCTGAGGCAAAATTGTGATTTTTAATATCAAGCTATATAAATTAAATTGACTGTCTGTCTGAATAAGGAAAGAATTACATTTCAGGCAAACTGCTAGTCCTAGTCCTTTACAGTGTTAAACAAGTTGAACTCCCACTGTATAGTGGGTCTATGGCACATGATGCACTCAACAATTCTGTATTACCTGAGGCATGCATAGATACACAGGTAACTGAGATGAGGATGAGTCAGAAGTACACACAACTTTGGGCTTTTACATGTCTGTGTTTTGTGGGTTTATGCACTTGGACTCACATGTTACATATAAGGTCTACTGTATTGAAAAAAAAAAAAAAAAATATATATATATATATATATATATATATATATATATACAGTACAGGCCAAAAGTTTGGACACACCTTCTCATTCAATGTGTTTTCTTTATTTTCATGACTATTTACATTGTAGATTCTCACTGAAGGCATCAAAACTATGAATGAACACATGTGGAGTTATGTACTTAACAAAAAAAGGTGAAATAACTGAAAACATGTTTTATATTCTAGTTTCTTCAAAATAGCCACCCTTTGCTCTGATTACTGCTTTGCACACTCTTGGCATTCTCTCCATGAGCTTCAAGAGGTAGTCACCTGAAATGGTTTCCACTTCACAGGTGTGCCTTATCAGGGTTAATTAGTGGAATTTCTTGCTTTATCAATGGGGTTGGGACCATCAGTTGTGTTGTGCAGAAGTCAGGTTAATACACAGCCGACAGCCCTATTGGACAACTGTTAAAATTCATATTATGGCAAGAACCAATCAGCTAACTAAAGAAAAATGAGTGGCCATCATTACTTTAAGAAATGAAGGTCAGTCAGTCCGGAAAATTGCAAAAACTTTAAATGTGTCCCCAAGTGGAGTCGCAAAAACCATCAAGCGCTACAACCAAACTGGCACACATGAGGACCGACACAGGAAAGGAAGACCAAGAGTCACCTCTGCTTCTGAGGATAAGTTCATCCGAGTCACCAGCCTCAGAAATGGCAAGTTAACAGCAGCTCAGATCAGAGACCAGATGAATGCCACACAGAGTTCTAGCAGCAGACCCATCTCTAGAACAACTGTTAAGAGGAGACTGCGCGAATCAGGCCTTCATGGTCAAATAGCTGCTAGGAAACCACTGCTAAGGAGAGGCAACAAGCAGAAGAGATTTGTTTGGGCCAAGAAACACAAGGAATGGACATTAGACCAGTGGAAATCTGTGCTTTGGTCTGATGAGTCCAAATTTGAGATCTTTGGTTCCAACCGCCGTGTCTTTGTGAGACGCAGAAAAGGTGAACGGATGGATTCCACATGCCTGGTTCCCACTGTGAAGCATGGAGGAGGAGGTGTGATGGTGTGGGGGTGTTTTGCTGGTGACACTGTTGGGGATTTATTCAAAATTGAAGGCACACTGAACCAGCATGGCTACCACAGCATCCTGCAGCGACATGCCATCCCATCCGGTTTGCGTTTAGTTGGACGATCATTTATTTTTCAACAGGACAATGACCCCAAACACACCTCCAGGCTGTGTAAGGGCTATTTGACCAAGAAGGAGAGTGATGGAGTGCTGCGGCAGATGACCTGGCCTCCACAGTCACCAGACCTGAACCCAATCGAGATGGTTTGGGGTGAGCTGGACTGCAGAGTGAAGGCAAAGGGGCCAACAAGTGCTAAACACCTCTGGGAACTCCTTCAAGACTGTTGGAAAACCATTTCAGGTGACTACCTCTTGAAGCTCATGGAGAGAATGCCAAGAGTGTGCAAAGCAGTAATCAGAGCAAAGGGTGGCTATTTTGAAGAAACTAGAATATAAAACATGTTTTCAGTTATTTCACCTTTTTTTGTTAAGTACATGACTCCACATGTGTTCATTCATAGTTTTGATGCCTTCAGTGAGAATCTACAATGTAAATAGTCATGAAAATAAAGAAAACGCATTGAATGAGAAGGTGTGTCCAAACTTTTGGCCTGTACTGTATATATACAGTACAGGCCAAAAGTTTGGACACACCTTCTCATTCAATGCGTTTTCTTTATTTTCATGACTATTTACATTGTAGATTCTCACTGAAGGCATCAAAACTATGAATGAACACATGTGGAGTTATGTACTTAATAAAAAAAGGTGAAATAACTGAAAACATGTTTTATATTCTAGTTTCTTCAAAATAGCCACCCTTTGCTCTGATTACTGCTTTGCACACTCTTGGCATTCTCTCCATGAGCTTCAAGAGGTAGTCACCTGAAATGGTTTTCCAACAGTCTTGAAGGAGTTCCCAGAGGTGTTTAGCACTTGTTGGCCCCTTTGCCTTCACTCTGCAGTCCAGCTCACCCCAAACCATCTCGATTGGGTTCAGGTCCGGTGACTGTGGAGGCCAGGTCATCTGCCGCAGCACTCCATCACTCTCCTTCTTGGTCAAATAGCCCTTACACAGCCTGGAGGTGTGTTTGGGGTCATTGTCCTGTTGAAAAATAAATGATCGTCCAACTAAACGCAAACCGGATGGGATGGCATGTCGCTGCAGGATGCTGTGGTAGCCATGCTGGTTCAGTGTGCCTTCAATTTTGAATAAATCCCCAACAGTGTCACCAGCAAAACACCCCCACACCATCACACCTCCTCCTCCATGCTTCACAGTGGGAACCAGGCATGTGGAATCCATCCGTTCACCTTTTCTGCGTCTCACAAAGACACGGCGGTTGGAACCAAAGATCTCAAATTTGGACTCATCAGACCAAAGCACAGATTTCCACTGGTCTAATGTCCATTCCTTGTGTTTCTTGGCCCAAACAAATCTCTTCTGCTTGTTGCCTCTCCTTAGCAGTGGTTTCCTAGCAGCTATTTGACCATGAAGGCCTGATTGGCGCAGTCTCCTCTTAACAGTTGTTCTAGAGATGGGTCTGCTGCTAGAACTCTGTGTGGCATTCATCTGGTCTCTGATCTGAGCTGCTGTTAACTTGCGATTTCTGAGGCTGGTGACTCGGATGAACTTATCCTCAGAAGCAGAGGTGACTCTTGGTCTTCCTTTCCTGGGTCGGTCCTCATGTGTGCCAGTTTCGTTGTAGCGCTTGATGGTTTTTGCGACTCCACTTGGGGACACATTTAAAGTTTTTGCAATTTTCCGGACTGACTGACCTTCATTTCTTAAAGTAATGATGGCCACTCGTTTTTCTTTAGTTAGCTGATTGGTTCTTGCCATAATATGAATTTTAACAGTTGTCCAATAGGGCTGTCGGCTGTGTATTAACCTGACTTCTGCACAACACAAATGATGGTCCCAACCCCATTGATAAAGCAAGAAATTCCACTAATTAACCCTGATAAGGCACACCTGTGAAGTGGAAACCATTTCAGGTGACTACCTCTTGAAGCTCATGGAGAGAATGCCAAGAGTGTGCAAAGCAGTAATCAGAGCAAAGGGTGGCTATTTTGAAGAAACTAGAATATAAAACATGTTTTCAGTTATTTCACCTTTTTTTGTTAAGTACATAACTCCACATGTGTTCATTCATAGTTTTGATGCCTTCAGTGAGAATCTACAATGTAAATAGTCATGAAAATAAAGAAAACGCATTGAATGAGAAGGTGTGTCCAAACTTTTGGCCTGTACTGTATATATATATCAAAACTGACTCACCAGTTTGGGCTCTCCAAAACTTCACAATGAGGTAAAATCCACAGTGAACTGAATATCCAAATCTTCGCCAGATGGCAAATCTTCAAAGAAAGGGATTTAAGATTACTGAAAAAATTAAGAGGTGGCAACTGTTGGAAATTTATGGAATATTTTGCTCTTCATATTCACTGTAAGAACCTGGCTGCTGACAAGATAGAGGAGGTCACCTGCAATGGTCATCCATACACATGGTTATTAAATGAGGCTGGGACATGGTCTTTGACACCATGGGAGCAATGGGGTACAACACAGATGCCATGTAACTGGAGCCGTGATGTTGGAGGGTTACAGTAGAGGGCGCTAGAAATGGTATGGTAATGGCCTCTAATGGTAAAGGTATGGTGTGCACTCAGGTGCTCTTTGGGTATGCTCAAATGGAAATACTGATATACAATAGAACGTTTCAAAATAAAAGCATTTGTTTATTGTCTTTCATTAAGGACCTTTTTAATAATTGCGGAAATGTCATTCGCAGCCATATCTTTATTTTTCATTTCAAATATTTACCAACCTAAGGCAGATTGCAGACATCTGAGTTAAGTGTACCAATGATCCCCATGTTCTATGGTAATGGCACCATACCTCTTCTCTTTTCAGCGCCCTTGTCTGTACACAGGAAGTCACGAGACATTACCAGCAGGAAGTGGTAGCTTTTTCAATTTAAGTTTGGTTTTTTTTTGCCTCTAAAAAAAGCTTCTTCTTTTTCTTTTTTTTAACCATCATTCAAAGTAGTAAGCTTTTTTTTTTTTCAAGATATTTGAAAGTCATGTGAGTCGTGATTTTGTACACAACTAATTGTAACAAATCGAAAGTTTGTGTAACCTGAGCCTTATGTCTTTCTGGCTTGTTTAGTCAGTGTGTAAGCAACCTGTTCTCATTCCCAGGTCATCATATACCGACACTGTACTACACTGATTGGCGTCTGATTATGATACGCAAGGCACTCTTTAGCGTATCTATGTTACACAGCTGAAACACATTCTAGCTTGTGGTTAATGTTGTGAACAGTCATGGTTATTTTTAGGCGACAAAAAATACTTGAAATGTATCATATTTTGGGTTAAATCAAGTAAATTTGTAATGTAACATAGGGTTATGTAAGTACATCCTGTGAGTGATGTCAGTGTGCAGTGGCCTTACATAAATTACAAAATGTTATGTTCAAACTATGTTGACTTTTGGTTTTACCCTGGGTACATAAATTATGTAGCATTAGGTTAAAGCAACAATGACTTTTGGTTTCACAAGGAACACAGACATGTTGCTCTGGGATAAAGGGTCTCACATGTAGACCTCAGTATATGAGGCTCCATGGCACTGTGTCTGACACTATCACCACCAACACAGGGGCGCCACAGGGCCTCCATTTTTATTTACGTTGTACACCTCTAAATGTAGGCGTGGGAATGAATCATGCCGCTTATAAAAATTCTCAGACGATTCTGCCCTCGTTGACTACATTTTAAATGACTATAACTCAGATTATCAGGAGGAAGTGGAAAGATTTTATCAGATGGTGTGAGGGAGCCCATCTTATTAAACTAAGGAGCTTATTGTGGATTTTAGAAGGAAAAAAAGATGAGGTCAACCCAGTCCTGAGGTGGTTTCCTCATACAAATACCTTGGTGTTCATCAATGCTGTCTTCAAGAGTGCCCAGTCCAGATTGTTCCTCTTCAGGAAGCTCAGATCATTGATGTCAGCACCTCTTTTACATGTTTTTTTATCAAGGTATTTTACCAAGTGTCCTTTTCTCTGCTGTTGTGTGTTGGTGTGGCAGCATTACGGCTGAGGACAGAAACAGGATCAATAAGTTGATTAAGAAGGCTGGATCAATTATTGGCCAGTTTGTCTAGAGACCATAACAGCAGAGAACCAGAAGGAAACTCAGGAGTGTTCTTTCACGGGACAACCATCCCTGGGAAAGTACCTTCAAAAGGAGCTTAACTGTACCCTGAAAATCCAGAGTTCTCACAAGAGCACAACTTGGATCAGCGAGTCACTCTGGCAATCAGTAATGATGCTCATTACCTATGCCCTAAAGTCTGGGTGTTTCTGACCAATCCACCCATCCAGCTTTGACATCACTTGCTTAGGGGTGTGACAAAGTTTCTGTTTTTGACGACCTACACTGTAAACCCCAAACCATCCCTGACACAAAATTTCAATTTAAAGTCTACACAAATGCCCCAGATTGTCAAAATGACATAATAACTTTATGTACACTTGACACAAAAACTCATCCCTTGTGAGCTTGACATAATTTTTTTTTTTACGTTCGTTTGACTAAAATATAAAAAGCTGATTTCACCTAATTAGTTTAAGGCCAATAAACATTTTTATCATTGTGCAAATAACATTTTGTGATTGGAGTTTCCCAGCATGCCGTGAGACAATGTGTTTAAGGCCATAAGCCGAAGAAAACTGTGTTTAAATGTGTTCTAAATCACTCAGGTTACCCATTACGCAGTTAATAATGTTTATGTATTTCACAATGGGTCAAACAGAGTTAGTTACCACAGTTAATGTTGTGGTAAAAGACGTTTTGCATCACGAGTTCAGTCGGATACACAGTTAGTGACCTCCCGCCTGTGTGGCTATTAGAGTGTTAAGTTGAGCTGAGGCAAAATAAAAAGCACTTCCTGTTTCAGAAATAAACTCTTTGCCTTATACTTGCAATCAAGACACATAATCTGGCCACAACAGACTTTTATAGTTCAATGAAATTTAAACTGACATTAAAATCACAGGGTCACATGACACATTTATTTTGTGTCTGGTGATCTCAAAACTTTTATGTTACTGTAATGCACTAAACTAAAAGCCTTGTTTCCAAAAATGTTTAAGCTGATCAAGCAAAATGTGGTTTATATAGTAGGAATGAGAACAGGCTGGTATAATTTGCACATTGTGAGTTACATTCATATATATAAATTTGCAATTTTGTAACATTTCAGTGGCCATACAAAATCATGTACTGTGCAACATCACTCACTTTTAACAGCCTCCAGTAAAAATTATATTCACCAGACTGAGGCTCAACACACACTGCAGAACTAATTATACAATTAACTAAAAATTTACAACTCATAGCCAACAGATGAACATTTAAATCCAAAACCATCAGCCTTACCAAAAGTGTACGGACAAGAGAGTCTAATTACTTTTAGCAATATAGTGTAATCCTAATGAAACACCTTTGTGAGCTCTCCTGCTGACCATGCTAGTCCATTGGTGAAATGATGACATCATACCTCAATACGCAGTTATGTAAATTATTATTAGCTACATTAAAATTCCTCTTAAAATATGTAACAATGTAAAGCTTATACCAGCTGAACTGTATAAATAATTCACGGCTAGTTTTACATGTATCTCTTCATTCTCTCATCATCTGATAAAAAAAGATATCAGGGCCTCATATTATTTTAACAAATCTTTTATATTCCTCAAACAGCTTGACGCCAGTTAGCACGACTTTGTCAGCTTCAAACCAGCTGACGCCTTCACAGGTCTCGAGGACTCAGACTGTCACTTGGAAAAACACAAAGCATTAATTATCACAAGGCCAAATACTGTGTATAATTACTACAACATGGATTATGGGGTCACACTGTTCTTTTTTTAAAGGGCTGGTAGATATCTCCTGTAATCAATCTCATGATTCGTCAGTAATGATAAATGAAATATCTTTCTTATAAAGCTGTGCACAAGATTCTCTGTACTCACAGTGGAGCTCTTCTTGATTCTTTGCACTCAACAGTAAACACAAAAACATAGATTTATTTAACATATGCAGTAGTTAAGAATACTTACAAGTAATCTTTTGCTGAAACAGGGAAATGAAAAGGTAAATGGGCCCTGCTTCACACCGCTTGACTATAAACATAAGTTATATTGCAATTAGATTTGACTAACACGTTCATGGCTTCTATTATCACATTCCATCTGCTGGGTGTTTTATGGTGTGACAGTATTTGAACATTACGGTGACATTATTTTACATGCTTGTATAACAGACTGCTGCGTCTGGAAACGACCTGCTTCATGCTCCAGACTGTGGTCGGGGAGCAGAGGGGAGACAGTTTCACAGCTCCAGGGTGAAGCTGTAGCTTGCTGAAACTTTGTATTTTAAAATGCAAAGGCACAGTTGCTCTTACTGTTATTATTATGTTTTTAATTACCAGGTTTAAAGCTGTGGTAGGCAGATATCTGGAAAATGCAAAGAAAATGCCAGAATATGATAATACACCCTATTTGTGCAACTACCGCCAGTAAGTCCCTCCCACTTGATGACCAAGGGCATATGCACGTAATTCACACAATAACCCAGTGTTTACCAGCCACTGATTTATTTAAAACTATATTTTTTATTCACATAATGACCATTAGTAAATTAATTAGTCACAAATGAAACAGAAATTAGCTAGCTGTCCACTTCCCTGTCCCTTAGGGCGCATTCACACCTGGATAGTCCAGGGGGCTCGGTTTGATTGGGCAGGGATTGCCTAAGAATTTCACACCTTCATTTGATTCGGTTCACTTTCACACTGCATTTTTTAAAACGGACCAAAGCGCTTGGACAACGTCACGCAGTTACAATAGCTGCTTGTTTGGGGGCGGTATTGCCCGAAACGACCACTGACCAGGAGGAAAAAAAGCATGAGGAAGAAGAAAACCCGGCTCAGTGATTGGCCAGGACTGAAAACGAAAATCCATCCCCTTCAGCCGGCTTGGTCACCAAACATCAAAATGCACTGCGCTCTACGTCACTTCCTCTGGTTCAGTTCCTCTCTTTGGTTCGCTGGATAGTCCATTTGCATTTCCCACTGTAAGCGAACTGCACCAGTTTTCAAGTTGACCAGGGTTCCCTCATTTAGTCCGCACCAGAGTTTGAATAAGCATTCACACCACTCCAAGTGAACCGAACTATCCGTGGAAGCAGACGAGGGTTCGTTCAAAGTGGACCAAATAGCTCCAGTGTGAATGCGTCTTTAGCCTCATTTCCTGCCGCCATGGACTGCTTCCCTGGGAGAAGAGTGGGCAGCAGCTTCGGAGACAAACCCTCAGTCAGCGGCTGTAGTGGCTTGAGTTTAGCCAGTGCAAACAGCCCAGCGCTGGGTGTCACAGCCGGCTGGTGGCCATTGGCAGTGCCAGGTGGAACCTGTGTAAAGGCAGCAAAAGAAGGTTTTCTGATCTGGCGGGGAGTCGGGGCTTTCTGGTCCCCCAGAGCTGAGGTTTCACTGGGTTTGGGTTACTGCGGCTGCTGAGTCGGGGTCCTTCTCCAGAGCTGCTGCCTGCTCTCCACCGAGCGAGGTTGTCTGTAGCAGTGAGGAGTAAGACAAAGGACACACTGTGATCTGTGTCTCACATGTGAACTTGAAGCCAACCATTTTTCTCCATCTCTGAAATGTTTCACTGATATTGATGAGATTTATTTTGTTTATTGTCAGACTCTGTTTTTTGATTGATTTGCAGTGTAGGCAGTTGTTGCCAATTCTGGAATAGCAGCTTTCTCTGTTTGATTCTTGGCCATTGAATCAGGCTTTCACCAAAGGGACATGCACACATATCTGCATTTGAAGAACAGCCAACAGGAACTCACTCTTTTGAAAATGACCTGTGATTGGCCAAATACTCCCATCAGGGGTTAGATTTTCTAAAGCCTGAATACAGAGCCAAGAGGAGGTGCAGAAGTCTAGTTTTCTTTTAGTCCACTAGAATTCCAATATGCTCAATGTGCAAAATAAAACTGCCTACAACAGCTTGAACTGTTTAGTCACTTTGAAAATATATAAAGAAGAAGATGGTTGTCTTTGAAAGATAGTGCTTGTTGAAGTATTAAATTGTGTATATAATATTTAACACCAATTGATTTAAACCCTGCAGTGGACATCAGTACAGAGTAAGAGTGTATCAGACAGAATCTGACTCAACTGTCCAGTAGATAACAATTCCCTACATTTCAATGCGGCTGAAATGTCATCATTAAAATCCCCACTTTAGCCAAGTCATTATCAAGGTGCTAGGAAATGGAAATCCTCTCAAAGTAAATGCGGCTTCCTCTTTTCTTTTTATTACAGAATACCTTCATTTAATTTTTCCCCTTGACGGTTGGGTGAATGGCTGAGCACAGCAAATAGCTCTGCCTTTTATTACCATAACTTTTTGTTCCCAAGATGCCCTAAAATTTAATGAACAAGGCTACTAAATGTTATATAACAATATTTGGTGAAAAATGTCCCCGCCTCTCTCTGGCAAGAAACCCCCCTTACAATCCACATCCTTGTTCCAAATGTCATTTACCGTACACGCAGACATTCTGTACAAAGTATATGAAAACTAACAAAGGTATTAACATTCCACTAGACAAATGCCAAGCTTTTGTTTTAAAGATTTCCAGCACACCTCAGATCCTTAGGGAGGCTGTGGCTGTGGGAACATTGGATCTCTGCTGCCTCAGCAAAGGTTTTTGTTCTATACTTTGGCACAGTTCAAAGTCTGCTCCCATTGGACCTGACAGACCTTCCTGGTTCAGACAGAAACAGCTTTCAGACATGTAGTTCAAGGCCACGTAGTACTTTATATTCCAAATGCAAAAAAAGGAAAAAATTACATACTGAATATTTGGTCCAATATAGTTTTTGAGCCCTGGTTTGGTTCACTGTTATGCAGTGCAATGCTACCATATACAGGTGGAAAAGTACAATTGCTCTGTATTGGTGAGTATTGGCCCATTTCAAACACTGCTGTCCAGGGTGTTTCCCTGCCTTCTGTCCAATCTTCTGTCCAACGCTTGCAGGGTTTGGCTCCAGTCTCCACTGTGATCCTGAACAGAAATAAATGGGTGAAGATGATAAAAGAATAGTGAGTCATTTCTTCCACTCTGGTTTAGGCCAACAAGCAGACTGTAGGTGTGACGGCGTCATATAATATACATAGAATCACAACTCTGGGGATATGTATTAAATCTAGGCAAGCTTTCATCCATGAAGAGGGTCATAAATTGAGTTTTAAACCACACTTTAAGGTAACATTTCCATATTTTGAAACTGTGAATAATGTATTTTCTAACAGGTTGAGTTTGTGACTTTTTTAGGAATATACTGGGGGGGACGGTCATGCCTGATTTTTTTGTTGGATCTTTGAAAGAGCTTCTGTGAAAAATAACCAGCACTATACGCGTATACAGCCCCTCAATTTTTGCATTCTTGAGCCAGCCCAAGTTTGTTTTCATCCTATACAAGGCTGATGTGAGGTGAGGAGCTGGGCCAATACTGTCTGTCAAACATGTGCACATTTCAGCTAAGTCCCTACAAGATAGCCTACAAGAAGAAAAATATATAGCTTTGACAGAGGGGAAAAATGCTTTGGCTTAACTTGAATTGAAATTTGAATTCTCCCCCAAGAAAATAGTTACCAAAAAGTAGTAAGTAAAAGTCTAATAATTATGCAGCTGTTGCGCATATTATTATTTCTTTGTCCATGTTTCACTTTCTGAAGTGCCTTTAGCAGCAGTTGACTGACATTTGACATTTGAGAGCTGAATTCGCTAGGAGACACACTGTCAGCTTCAGCGTTGTGGTGACCACAAATACCCATTCCCATGTAGTCCACATAGCCTTGTTGGACGTTCAGCAATTTAAGTTGTCTGTCCCTTTACAACATTAAATATTTGAGAGTACCATCTTGCTGTTGAGTTTGGATTCCACTCAGAAAATGGAAGCTCGCAAATTATGCTAACGACTTTCAACTCAGAAAGTTGACGGTATTTGCTTGGCCTGCTTGTTAGCCCAGATTCCCACAAGGTACTAAGTCATCAGCAGCTCCCACACACTAACTGTACATTCAAACCAACAGCAACCAAAGCTTCCAAAACAGCAAAAAGTCATGTAACTTTGGTTCCTAAGTTTGTTCCGACAATGTATATCGAGAAGTTGATTCATTGCGTTCGCACCCCCTCAGTCCTTTATAATGTGTCGCTGTTTGGTTACAGAGACCAAAATAAAAAGAATGAGGTTTGGGACAACGTCGCTGAGATATTTGGTTGGTCTGGTGAGTTTTAAAATGTGTAATGTTAGTAATAGAGGAGAGAATTGCAGGCTAATGTTGCGACGTAGCATGCAAGTCTTCCTTGCTTGGTTTGAATGGGATGACATACTGCAAACCAAAGCATTTTATCAACACAGATTTGTGCTTTTTGACTGGACAACAGCAAGCAGCAACTACGCTGTTTTCAATCCAGCAGTCCGCTTTGCGGCTCCTTTAAATTGACAAGCACAATTGAACGTTCAGTGATTCACGTGATGAGCGACTAGAGTGACCAAAGCTGCCACAAATATTTTTGACAATCATGCTTTCTGGGGCGCCCGCGAGAGACTTTGCCTCTTTGGAAGGTTGGTTTGGTTTGTCCCAAATTATACAAAAAATGTATCTACATAGCTAATGTTAGCTGTCTCTATCTCATGGGTCCAGTTGTGGTGATCGCAAATAAGTTGAGCACTTCATACATTGCTTTGAGAACTGAGTCATGGGGTGGGCCCAAGAAGTGCTAAAAGCATGCATTTTACAGTGGCTAACAATGCTGGTTACTGCCTGTGTGGCTGTTGGAGTGGTGATGGAATGAGTCCTCATATTTTGAAATTAATTAGTGTTTTTGCACCTCAGGTTCTCTCATCTTGAAGTCAGTGGGCTTTTTTTTAATGAGTTTTTTTTAGATGCCTGAAATAAGGTCTGCGGTTAACACAAGCCAAGTAGACTTTCACGTTTTATTCTACAACATAAAATATATCAGTAAATACCTCACTTGTTAATTTTGAGGTCTTTACATGTCTTAAAAAGGTTACCACTAACAAGTGGCTAAATTAGACTACAGAATGCCATCACACCAAACATGGCTTTCTAGCCACACTGTGATGATGACGTTGATGTCATGTGACCGTCTTGTAGTTTGTTTAGGCTAGCTATTGATTAACGTTAGCTATTTACTTCTGGCAACTGCATTTAGGCTTCAATAATCATAACAGTGGTGCTTATTTGTGAACATTATCTTACTGGACAAAATGTTTAAACCTTTGTTTGCCACAGAGCTTATTTTTTGCAATAATCCAAAGGCCAATGGAAAAATCCAATTTGCTTCTGGTTGGCTTGAAAAACAAACATCATTCCTGCAGCACTCTTGGAGTGATTTAAGGAACTATTTAAGTGCTTGTCCACCAAGATATAGAGTGCCCCAACAAAGAGTCCTAAAACCCAGAAATGAGTCAGCATTTTACCACTCTCAGTTCCCTCATCTATGTTTGTTTTTTTAATGGGTGTTTGGTTAGATGCCTGAAAAAGGTCTGTGGTTAACACAAGCTTAAGAGACTTTCATGTTTTGTTCTAAGACATAAAATACATCGGTAAATACCCCACTCGTGAACAATGAAGCTTCTAATTGTCTTAAGAAAGGTGGTTGCTAACAAGGGGTTAAAGGACACTACTGAACATCATCACGTCGAGCTGTGCCAAACACAGCTTAACAGCCATTTTACGGTGGTGATGTTAGGCCAGGTGGCGTTTCATTTATAGCCTAATGTTAGCTTTTTACTTCTGGAGATTCCATTTAGACATCAAAAATCATAAAAAAAGGTGTTCATTTGTAAAGATTATCTTACTGAACAAAACATGTAAATATCAAAACGTTGTTTGCTACAGAGCTTATTTTGACAATATATCCAAAATCTAATGGAAAAAAGGCTTTGTGACAAGGGAACCAATGCGATGCTCCCAACCAATCTACCAAACAACCAACCAACCCACCAATTTACCAACCGATCTACCAACCAACCAGTCTACCAAACAACCAATGTACCAACCAGTCTACCAAACAACCAACCAACCAACCAGTCTACCAACCAACCAACCAACCAACCAACAACCAACCAACCAACCAGTCTACCAAACAACCAATGAACCAACCAACCAACCAGTCTACCAAACAACCAGTCTACCAACCAACCAACAACCAACCAACCAACCAGTCTACCAAACAACCAGTCTACCAACCAACCAACCAACCAACCAACAACCAACCAACCAACCAGTCTACCAAACAACCAATGAACCCACCAACCAACCAGTCTACCAAACAACCAATCAGTCTACCCACTATCTATCTATCTATCTATCTATCTATCTATCTATCTATCTATCTATCTAAAAAGTTAATGTTCATGTCAGTTTGACTTTAATTACATTTTTACTTAAATTAAGACAGTTATTTCCCCCCGCAGAGCATCATGATATACACTCAGGGGAGCATAGACATATCATAGGTCAGTAATGAAATGATTTGATATATGATAATAGCCTAATTTGGTCCTCATTTTGTAAGACACTGCAGTGTTAATGTATGACTGAACTGATTTATCTTCATCTCTAATTTTATGCAAGAGAGATGGAAAGGTCTGATTTGGCACTTTATTGATCTATTAAATAAACATTCACCATCTTAACTCGTTGACTCTGACACTTTTCATCTCTATCTGCAGTACTTCTCCCTCTCTTCCTCACTCTGTCTCCCACTCAGCTGATCTCCTGCTCACTTGTTCACACACACACACACACACACATACATACACTCTTGCCATCCTACTTCTTTCAGTGAACTCTTCAAGTGTTACCAAACCCTCCTGTGAAACTAACCCGTTGCTTTCTTTGTCAAAAAAAAAAAAAAAGGCATATCTCCACAATTCACCAGCTGCCATTTAAAACAAGTTCGAACACAGCATAAAAAGAGTATCAACATAACACCTGTCACCATTTACAAACTTACAACTTGAAATGGGAAGCAGTCTGAAGGAAAACACTTGGCAGAGCGGCCTGAATTCCAATCATTTCTGCTTTAGGAGCTTAAGGGACAGATGCTGCATAACGTCTTTAATTGCAACCTTCTGCTCGTTAATTCACAAGATATGTTTTCTAATGTAAATGAGAGTTAGGCTTGTAGGAGGAGGGGGTACATCGAAACAAAAAACACCTCTGGGAATAATATGTTGCGCGGGTTGTTTATTGGCTCAGAAAACATGGTACAATTCACCTTTACACCCACTCATTATGGGAGTTACCCAGCACCTGTGCTTTTAGTGTTTATTCTTTCATATTACTCATCGTTAATTCTTCTTTTATGTTACTGAACTTCTCAAATGCTTGTTGTTCTGCTCGCACAAATTGATCAATCATTCACATTAACCACTAAGTGTGTAAACAAATTTTTGTCATCCTGCCTACAATCACTTAAATGTGCAGTCATTTAATAGATAGTCATTTGTGAAAATAAGCGTGGGTACTAGAGAAATTACTGAAGCACATGTGAGGGCATCCTGCAGCAGCGAGCAAAACAAGAACTGTTACACAAAAACATATGTGAAATAAGACGTTCTTACTGTCTTTGGTGCTGAAAACCACAACTCAGTGATGCCGAAGGATCTACTTTACAAAGATGAAGCCAGCATTCATAGGCTGTTGTAAGTCTGCATGGAAATTGTGCCTTTGAGGCTGCTGCACCTGCTGCATCGTGGTCCTTGACATCCTTGACACAAATGTTTGAATGTCTTTGCTGCCGTATTCGCAGCAGGAAACCAGCAAAAAACATGTCACCACCCACATCCCCACTTTGTTACAGCAACTCATTTTGTTGACACTGACTTGAGGTCACGATGCTTCTGTCGCTATCACAGTCTGTGGTGGGCTTGGTAATGTATAAAAGCCGTGAGTGGGCGAAGGAGGGAAAATAGCAGAGAAGAGTTATTGTTGGACACAGACAGGGAGTAGAAGCTGTATACTGTAACCCTGAAGACCCAAAACGTATTCCCAAGATTTGTTTGTACTGTGTAACTATCGGCAAGAGGGTTCCCAGTTTGAATCCAGGGTGGGGGTTCAAACCCCAGGATGGGGGAGCCCCTTTGTGCGTAGTCTGCATGTTCTCCCCGTGTTAGCGTGGGTTTTCTCCGGGTGCTCCAGCTTCCTCCCACAGTCCAAAGACATACAGGTTAATTGGTGACTCTAAATTGCCCGTAGGTGTGAATGTGAGTGTGAATGATTGTCTGTCTCTGTGTCAGCCCTGTGATAGTCTGGTGACCTGTCCAGGGTGTACCCTGCCTGCCCAATGTCAGCTGGGATAGGCTCGAATAGCCTATGCTCCTTTGCATTGCAAGAGGCCAGTCGATGTGGATCGGGCATGTGATCAGGATACCTCTTGGGTGCCTCCTGTTAGAGGTTCGCCATGTGTGTTTAACTGGTAGGGGGCCCCAGGGTAGACCCAGAACACACTGGAGGGATCATATATTTCTTCTTGCCTGGGAACGCCTTGTGATCCCCAAGGAGGAGCTGGAATGTGTTATTGAGGAGAGGGACGTCTGGAGTGCGAGCCTGCTGCCTTGTGACACATCCCTGGATAAGTGAATCAAAATGGATGGATTGATACATGAATGATCTTTTCCCAACCATCAACCATAAATCAACCAAATGATTTTTGTGCCTAAACCCAACCACATGTTCAACACAGCGTTGTTTAATGTACAAAGGTAGTCATGTACCCTAGGTTTGCAGAACCATACAATGCCAAGAAGTATCCTGGCAGTAGTGGTTGATTGTGCACACTGGCATTGAATGTTCATGAAACAGGGCCTCTGTTCATGTTTATCTTTGCATTTCCTCCTGTGACAAGTAAATTGTTAATCCATAATTAACACATTGGATATTGATGTTGTCATCCAACTCTCAGATGGAAGGTGAATAAGCATATTTCGCAAAATATCAAGCCAATCCTTTTATGCTATGTGCAACACATTCTCACTCCAACCTCGTCACGTATTGACGTTTGGTCATGGGCTTTCCACATCCAGATACGACGTGGAAAGTACCCTGGGTGCGTTGGTTGTTGTCATTCTGGGACGCCATGTCAAGTTCTGCCTGTTACATGCATTGTCTTCTTTCAAAATGCACTTCAGTTTTCACAGGAAATTTACCGTTTGCATACAGTCTCTTTCAAAATAAATGCACTACATCAGTACAACACCACAGATTGACTTTTTTCCTTCAACAACAAATGCACATAGTTAGGTTTAGGAAAATAAGAACAGGGTTTGGGTTTATAATCTTACAGGACTTGAACACGGCTCTCGCAGGTGGTTTGTTGGACGCACCCACCACCACTCCCGCCCATCCTTCTCGGACTTTTGCTGCCTTAACTTTAGTTCTTGTCCCACCATGTTTCCCCCAGATGCCGCCAGGCACCGTTAATCATTCCAACGTTAAAGGACAGCTTTTTTTGTCTGTGTCTGACGCTGCAAGTCACTACCCAAGCACTGCATTTCGACGACTAAGATAAATTTCCACCATGGAAAGTGGCTAGTCTGCATCAAAGCCTAAATATATATAATCATGTGTAAAAAAAAGATACCAGATAAGGGTAATTTTGCTTGTTTAATCCATTAAAGAAAGGTGTTTCTTAAATTCAAAATCTCTAATTACATCATCAACACTTGTAGCTTCACACATACTTGGTCATACTTGTCCTAATCTAATAAATATTGGTTTCTTCAGTTGGACATGCATAGCCTCTCCAGCTATAAAAAGAGACAAAAATGTGCGTTTTCGCCTCCCTTGGTGCAATATGTTTAGCATGAGGCCTTGGCACCGACAAATGGAGTCTCGGAGAGCTCCATTAAAATCAACAGATGGGGATGGGCCTTGACTCCTGCAGCTTTTCCTCTTGCCTGCCACCTCAAAGCACATCTCCACACAAAGAGTCCTTCTTAAAGGATTTTGTCCAAGGTTACCTTGACCCCTCGCTCCTCAAAGAGCCAAGTTAGGTTTTTTTTTTTTCATTGTTGAGGGTGCTGTCATGGCTCTCACACAAATGTGGCAGAAGGATCCGACAGTCTGCTGGTGAACAATGGCTATTTAAAAAACAGCAATAGAAAAAGGTGTGGAGAAGAAGGCTGAGAAAAATAAAAGATGCCAGTGGACAACAAACCAATTAGAGATGACAGACAGAGATTGTGTGTCTCTGTGCCTGTCACTGTGTAGTATATAAATATAACTTTTAGGAGACAGGGTTGCATTGTGTGTGTCGACAGACAGGTCAAAACAAATGTCTTAGTTTTAAAGAAAAGAGGACCTTTTTATGAAACAGGATGTGACAGAAACTTAAGTATTTCTGACTGGTTTCCCTGAACACAGCGGATTTTGGCCCGCCGTGCAGGGCAGCTTCCTCTTGTGTCTCTTCTCTTCTGACGCCGTATTCGTGTGACTACATGACTGAGTGAGCATGTGCATGTGTGTGTCTCCGTGTGCGAAAGCTCATCTCTTTAATGGGACCCATCCTTTGTCTACCACTGACAAGCGTGACCACTGTCCCAATCCCCCTCAATGTAGTTTCATGCATGGTTGAAACTAATCATTATGCATGTGGACACAGTGACAGTTTCACAGGAAAAAGATGGAGGATATTGCAGTGGCGTGAAAAGAGAGAGCCAGTCATGACTCCCTATGTAAATAACACATTTAAAAAATTATTTTAGATTATAGACACATTCGGCTTCAAGGATTGATTTTGTAGCAAATATTTTCATCAGGAAAGTTTAACTTGTGCACTTTAAGATTTATAATGAGTGGAAATATAGCTATTTTATTCCAGTGGTGTTTTCTAAAATCATATTACCTCAAGTCAAAATTTGATAAAACAAGATGTAGCTTTGCTCATCCCCAAACAAAACAGAATCTGATTAAATATTGTTGAGAGAGAGAAAAACAGCAAAGCGTTATATGAATGATGTTTGCAATAAATAAGCACTTTGCCAATTTTCAGACTCATGATTTTTAATACGTATGATCAGTACTGACTGAAATTTCTAACACTTGCCAGTGCTCTCTGAACACTTCCAGCTGCCTTTACTTCTGCTGTCCGTTGATGTATTCTGACATTAACGGGTGATTTTGGCTGCGATACGTTTTGTTTCTTCTCTCTGCATGCGCTGGCAGTGTCACTACAGCTCATTTTGCTATTTGAGTTTCAATCCAAAAGACCTCCCCAGTGGGACCTTATGAATAACCTCACATTTTAGAAGCTCAGGCTGGTGCTGATAGTGCTGCGGCCTGGCAAGTGCCCAGCTGACACTGGCAGAGCAGCTCGCTGGCCAATAAAGAGAGCTGCTGGGAGCCAACAGGTAGACTCCACTCGGTAATATTTATTTGGTTCCAGCTGGCCACCAACGCTGCAGAACTTTTTCTAGGTTGGCCACACAAACCTGGGCATAACAGACAATGGATGTTACTCCACTACTGTGTCCTCTGCTGCCACTGGCTGACAGCACTGACAGGGTTACAGCTACTGACAACTGAGGACAGAAAGGGTGCTCTGCAGTGCATTTGGATTGAAATCTACACAGCTATTTGAAATCTTGTGTTACCTCCTCTTGGCTCCTGGCACACATTAAAGGCATTAACATATTTTACTGATACACAGCAGTGTAGTGTTAGCTTAGGAGGTGGGTGTTGTACTGGGTAGATGCTTAGGTTACTGAGAATAAAGGGGGTATACTGTACTGTAAACATCCAGAAAAAGTGGTGGGTATACCCTGTATACGTGTGCATACCCTCCACTACACCACTTCTGATCCAGCTCTTTGATACTGGACCTAATGGATCCAGTTCTTGATAATACAAAGTCATTTAAGACCTTTGTAATGATCAGGCAACACATTCTCACTCCCAACTTGTTAAGTATGGCAGCTTAGTCAGTGGCCCTACGCTTCAAACTATGATGCTCTAGCTACCCTTCTATTGTCAGTTTTGGACACATAGGGACAGTGTGTCAATTTCCACTAATAAAATTTAGAAAATTTAAAAATAAATCAACATATTCAAAGGAAACATAGATTTTGTCACCAAAACTACTTCCATAATGGTTTGGGTTGAAATAAGTACATGTTAAGTAACATAAGTAAGTTTATGTGACGTTTGTGGCAAGTGTCACATGACATTAACTACATAATTTAGTTAAAATAAAATAAAAAAAAACTTTCACATGGGACACAAACACCAGTTTCCTGGGTGAAAGTGCTGCGTTTGTTTGACCCACACCACACCTTCCCTACTCAGACTTTCCCACTCAATATTCTATGCCATTGCCGCAGATGGGTTTCCATTGGAATTAGCTTAAAGCCCAGTATGTCTCATACAGACGCTAAAAGGTGCCTTGGTTTTGAAATTAGACGTTGTCGTCCACTGACCAAGCTAATGTATTTGATGCCCTGGAGCCTATCCCAGCTGACATTGGACAAGAGGCAGGGTACACCCTGGACAGGTCGCCAGACTATCACAGGGCTGACACATAGAGACCAACAACCATTCACACTCACATTCACACCTACGGACAATTTGGAGTCACGGGGACACGGGGAGAACATGCAGACTACGCACAAAGGGGCTCCCCCACCCTGGGGTTTGCTGCACAGAAACTCTGCACGACCCCCCCCCAGGTCAGGCACTGGTGAGCTACGTGTTCTTTGGAATGTGTACTCTATGATATCATGGTCATATTTTCAATTGTACAAAAGGAAGATGAGAATAAATTTAAGATTTACATTTGAAGATGTTGCCAAATGATGATTGGAGATGGAGTGGTAAAAACACACGGTCCATTATCACTGAACTAAGTTTGAATCACACACTTAATTTTCTTTGTGAAATGCCAGTGAGGGCAATAAAATCTGAGATCCACAGATAATGTGACACTTGATATGTGCGTCGTCCGTTGTGTTTTATGTTTGTGTTCACTATCTAATCGTCAAGTGTCCTCGAGCTTGTTTCACATGAAGAAGTTAAATGGCAGCCGGAGAAATGCCATGGGACCAATGTGACTGCAGTTTCTGACAGCAGGGGAATGATTGATGTGGCTCAGCCTGTTGGGAAGATTGTGTTTGACATAATCAGATAATTACTATAATATGGATGACTGCATATAAACGAAGAGATTAATGGGATATTCTCTTCCCTCGAATCCAAACACAATGAATGCATTTCAGCAACAGTCACTGCTGTTTTACCAAAAGCATTCAACTCCAAATTAATTGTTTCCTCTCGACGTTGAGCAAAAGGCAGAGGGAGCAGATGAGTTTCAGCTAAAAACCAAATAAATGTTTAATAATACAATAAAACCATAAAGATGTCTGTTAATGATGTGCTCGTGTCTCTGAGTGATTGCTCATTTCCGTTTCTAGTGTCCTCATTAGGCTTGATGAAACATGTAAAATTCAGCAACATATAGCACACACACAATCATACACGATAACTTGGCACAGCGTTAAAAGCACTTAGCGATGTTATCTTGATCAGCTAATTAAACAGCCTGTGTCAGTGCGTACAAGGCTTATGATAATGAATTCTACTGTTAGTGTAAGACTTAATGAGTACCACGTGTTATCACCTTAAGGCACATTCAAACTTACAATAATTTAGCTCAGTAAACAGTAGAAAGGTCAGAGTTTTGTGGAGGAAAGATGATATTTATACCCTCATTTATGGTTTATTTGTGCAACATTTCTGACCCACATAATGACCTTCAGCTGCGTATGAGCTCCATACTGTGATAATGAATGTTTACAACACAACTCTTGACTTATAACTGCACATTATGCAAAGTTCAAGAAGTCAGGAAGAGAGAGCAACATCACAAGCTGAAGCCAAGTGGGGGACCGAGAACACACAGAGGCCTGAGTCATCCTCATGTTTATTTGTGGTCCATGTAACATCAGAAAGCAGGTTCAGTCTAGTTTTGGTGAGGTTGTAACATGAAACGGTGTACAAAGATACAAAAAAATTTTTAATTTAGTCTAAGATTTTTTTCTTGAAATATCATAAGACAATCCATAAATCAACAAAAGAAGAAGCTGGGTGAGGCCAGGCTATAGGGCGGCTAGCAGCATGATTCCAGCAGGTCTGCACCTGAACTTAACCAACTTCATCAGGAAAGTATCCCTGAGGAGCTTCTACATAAGCAGCAACCTCCAGTCCTGAATAATGAAGCCAACACAGTGGTGCCAAAATCTGCAGTTCCTCTAAAGGCCACTAGAGGCTGGCTCGAAAGGTGAGTCAATCCCCATAGACCCCCATGTTAAAATGCCAATTTTACAGCAGAAATAAACATTTTAAAGCCTGATACAAAAACGGGTTTGGTCTCTGAAGCTAATTTCCCCATTCATGACAACTGTACAGGGGTGAAGTTTTATATAATTCACCCATTTAAATGTTGTTAAGGCTTAAAGTTACATATAATCAGAGGCGTGGCCGTGTTGAATGACAGGTGGTGCTGTCTGTTGACAAATTGCTACCATGGTGACAATGTTGGTAGGTAAGGTAACCATGGCGTAACCCCATATAGTTTTATAGGTGTAGCCATAGCTGTTTTTATTTCACTGTTTTTTAATTGTAGTTAATTGTATAATTTTAGTTGTCTTAAAAAGTCTTGTTCAGCATGTGGTTATACTAAAAGACTCACTAAGGAGTTTGATGTTCAGTTTTACTCATAAGAACATTTTGTTTTAATGGTTTTAAACCTGTTTTTAGCTAGCAAAAATCAACATTAGCATTATCACAGTTAACGATAGCTTTTAATGCACTGTGCTAACCAAGCTAGCAGTGTTCAAATATGGTCACTTCTGGCTCCAGAATTCCAAGATGGCGACGGCTAAAATGCCAAACTCAAGGTTTCAAAACAGGAGTCCATGAACTAGTGGGTGATGTCACGGTGGCTACGTCCATGATGTTATACAGGCTATGCTCAGGCCCTCAGGAAGTGTGCCAGGCCTTGAAGCCAATTTTCGTAGTGGCCAAACAGTGGAATTACAACTCCAGACTGTGTCGTGTGATGCCATTGGGCCCAAAATACTTTTTCCCATAGACTTACATTGTTGAAGTGATGTCTGTAAATCAGCGGATGCATTTTTATTTGAGCGTCACAGCCTCTATGAAATGATTTAGGTGAATTAATCAGGATTTAATCCATTCAGTCTGATAAGATTCAGAAAGTCTAGAAGAGCTACAAGATTAAATAATTTCATCCCCTTTCAAGTTAGCAGAGCATTAAACTGGAAGTAGCCAGCTTGGTGGCAGAAGTCTCAGGTGCACTTGCTCTATGGGCCCAGTGACGCGAAAGCAGTAGATCATCAGGCTAATTTCATACCGTGGAAATAGAGCATTTTTGGCTTCATGTGCCACTGAGCAACTTTCACATGAATGAACGGGGTCCTGCCTCCAACACTGTATGCAGGTCTCTTATAAATCCAGGGCTAGCTTCTTTTTCTTCTTCTTGGCTTTGTTTGACGGTTGGCAAACAACGCTATGGCGCATTACCGCCACCAACTGGTATGGAGTGTGGATTGGAAATCTATCTTAAATGTACTAACTGTGATAACAAGGGAGAAAAAATACTAATATAAAGAAAATTTAGACAAATAAATAAAATAAAGCTATACTCTCTCAATCAGATTTGTTGCCCTAAGATACTGTTACAATGCTTGATAACATCTCTCACTTGAACTTCTCTGTAAAACATCTCTTAAATCAAAACTGATTTGATATAATTATCCAGGGCTAAGCTTCTGTCTGTTCCTTTTAACCAGGAAGCTCCTGGTGGATAGTCAATTAAGTGTCAATTAATGGTGCGTTCCAGGCAACCTGTAACTCGTGTTTTTACAATCTTCTACCCGTGAAAGCGCACTGGAACGGCAGTCAAACCCATAATTTACCACCCGTGAACTCGTACCAGATCGATGTACTCCCAGTTACGCTTTCTGATGTCACACAGCCCTCTAAACCAATTACCTTATTCCTCCAAACAACAATGGCAGCCCTATGGATGCGGTGTTGATGCAGGTGATACACAGTGAGAAATAGACATAAAATAACCCTAATGTTAACGCATTATTGGCAGCCCCTCTAACAGCTAGTTTCCAGTGCAAGAATAAATCAATACAAAATACGTGTCCAAACACACAGATAACGTAAAATAAAAACTATAATAGCATCTGTGACCTTATGCGCCGTTTCTCCTCCTCTGTTTCGTTCAAATGAGCAAGGAACGGCCCCTTTGGTGACAGAAGTGATCATAAACAAACATAAACCCCGCACGGTCCGCCATGTTGCTTTGAGAGTTTGCCGTGACTTGCCTGGAATGCTATGAAGTCGTGAGTTGTGACTTGAAGTGGTGATTTACGGGCTCAGAAACTTGCCTGGAACGCAGCATAAGACAAACAAATAATTTTTCAATGTGAAAACAAACAAAAAAAGATTTCTAATCATTCATCTTTTCATCTTAATTATCTGTTTACTGTCCTTACACAGAAATATTTACAATATAGACTGCTCAAGTTAATTAAAAAGGCTATATCCTGACACTATGAAACCCCCCTCTACTTTACTCAACATGGCATGGTCCAAGTTCCCTCCACTATAAAGCCCTTTGGAAGATCTCTCTTCCTGTTTGGCAGTTTGAACTCAAGACCAGCAGGTAATGTGAATGGGAGCTCATTTACAAACATTTTGGATGATTGAAGTTGCATTTGACCAAAAAATAAATGTAAATGGGACGTTTTAATAAGTATATTTTCTCGTTAACAGTTTAATTGATGACAACATGTATGCTGAAATGACCAGAAGTTATTTATGCTAGCAGGTTAGCATGCTATACTCATATGTATGCTAACGTAACTAACTGAGAGGTCTGGGCTACAATTTACGAGCACAGCTGGGGATTATTTTCTTAATGCTTAACTGGTCAAAACTGTGCAAGAGGAGTAAATAATTAACTTTTTTTTCCCAACAAATTCCAGTCCTCAAAACCATCCCTTTAGCTCACACTATTAATATGCTTTTGCTATTTGCTAGCAGTATTTCATCATTTGCTGTGGAATTTGAAATAAGATAATCCCAACACAAGAAAGCCAAATGCTTTTGCTTTGCTTTATCAGACCTCAGTTGGCATTGTTGTGGAAAAATGCCAGTGATTTGATCTTCATCACCTTGTATACATGGAGCTAAAGCTCTTTCCTTCATGCTATGTCTGCCTTTTGTCTGCTTTCCTGTTTTCTTCACGTTTCTTCACAGCTGCTCTCTGTTATTTGCTCTCAAGTCTCTCATTCTCTATTCTCTGTCTCTATGACCGGATCAATCTCTATCTTTACTCTGCCAAGTCTCCTTGACACTTTAAATTCTTCCTCACAAACATGTATCTCTGTGTGCACACACTCAAGAAGAATGTATTTCTGCTCCTTGTGTACAGCAGGTGCTACATAAGGTGCATGACTGAGGCAGCTTCGTTCGACCTGTGCTACCTGCCAGCGAGGAAGGACACAGCAGCAGAAGTTTGGACCTGCAGATGAAGGCACGCTCATGTATGCTAACTACAGGTAAGGAAAGCTGCTGTGATTGACTGTGACATTTGTGCCACCTGAGTGGGGTGTTTGTGTGTATAAGAGGTTTGATATTTAACATTTTATCTATGCAAGAGGAGGTGCTTGGTTTTTGAAGCTGTCAGTTTTGTTTATCGAAATAGCTATGGGACAACTGGGATGACTCGGAATTGGTTCATCAAGATAAGCATTAGGTGGCGCTAAATATCCTGTCATTGTACCATTGTAAAGGGACTTAAACCTCAAATAAAGGAAAACAATCAATGTATAATAATTGAGAGCACACAGTATGCAGCTTATGCATACTGTTAAAAGTGATCCAGAGACTATGAAGAGAGCTGTGCAATGACAGTACATCATTTATTCGCTGAATCTGTCCCATTACACTTAGTAGTGTTTACCTTTAAATCAATAGACCAACTTTCCCACATCCCCCAAGCGTAAAAACTTTTTTGCAACACATTAAGATATAAAAACATACGAAAAGTGCATAAAAAGTTTAAACTTAGTCTCAAAACTAGACTGTCCTGTTTTCTCTTTGTTACTAGATTTAGTCTACATGTGTAGTAGCCCATATAACTGTGCATGAAGAGAAAGACATTATGAAGTCCAGTGTTACTGTATGATTCTCTAGTTTATCAGTGTAGTATATAAACTACACTGCAGACTAAAGCCAGTGACGGCTGACTCTATTGAACAGGTCCAGTGTGGTCACCAGGTCTGCATTACATCTATGCTGCATTTATATGAACAGGTCCAGGTACAGTCCCACTGTCCCACAATAGACTGGCCTACAGTTACCAAGTATAATCAAGTGGCTCTGTCTCACAAATGCAGTGAGAGAGAAAGATTGTCCGTGTCTGAGTGGAGGGCAGAAGCTATGCAAGTGCAGTCAGACAGGGTTGACATGCTCCAGATGTGGTCACTAGGTAATGATACAAATTAAGGGCCAACTGTAGCATCACATGGCTAGAGTTTAGTAATGGGTTTAAGGACAGAGTGACGCCTTTTCTGTGTTTGTCGGGACCGAATCGTGTTGGATTTGAGCCGCTGCTGCTGTGTTAGCTATGCTAACGCTCCGAGACTGTCCCTCAGCACTGCTCTAACCTGTTTAATGCAGGACGTTTGCTAATCTGGGTCTGGCAGTCAGGGATCAGACTCTGGAGCAATTGTGATTTCTGACACATTTTGCTTTCTAGCCAGCGAGCCACAGTTACTGTTGTTCTTCTTCTGTGTGTTTACTGGCAGCTTGCAAGCCACAATAAAGGTGCACCGCCGCCTACTTTGACAGGGTGTGTAGATGTTGCTTTTGTTAGGTCAATGAAAGCAGTCTGGCTTCGTGTTATTGGTGCCATTTATTGGCTATAACTTAATTTTCGGAATGATACATAATAAAGTGTTCTATTATCAGCTGATAATTCGGCCTGAGATATATTGTGCATCCCAAGTTTTGGGCCACTTGCTGAAACAGCAGATGCTGTTCTTCTTGTGAGGACATTTAAAAAACAAACAAACAAAAAAAAAAACAAATGTTGATGAGTTTTAATACCCAGCATGTTGGGTATATGCTGGCGTTAGTCAGCCACAATAGTTCTTTCTACTTTGTCTGTACTGTGGCATTTAGAGTTATTGAAGAGATAGATTTACCTGTAATATAAATATTGTTGTTTATACAATAAATGTCTATGTTTCTGTGCAGGTCACACCAAAAGACTTTGCTGTCTTATATTAATGTGTCTGAGTGTGGTTACAGCTGCATTTATTTATCCTGCGTCTGAGTAACTATCGGTGTGTACAAGTGTACGGGCGTCTGTGTGTCATTGTGTGTCTGACCCCTCACATCTATATTTCACGATGCTTTATACTGACACAGATGATTCTTCCACATCAGTGCCTCATGGCTGAGCAGAAAGGTTCCTTACAAGGAAAAGAAACAAACACACCCACACGCGCGCTCTCTCACACATGCACACGGACCTTTGCTGCCCAATCCAAACATCCTTTTCAGACCACGGTAAACAAGATATGTGAGGGCGGACTCTGACCTGCTCTGTGTTAATCCACAGCACACACACAGAGACACTATATTTTCAATTCAGACCACACTCATCCAATCTGATGCAGCAGACTCAATGTGATTGCAGAGCAGACAAAGAAGGCAGAGAAACAAGCCAATTCACTATATTTGTATGGTCATCAGGCTCCCTTCGCTGCCTCACTTATCAGTGCTGAAACTGAGCTTGCAAAGCCTTTCAAACTAGGTGTGTGTTTGTGCATGTCTAAATGAGTAAAAGAAAGAGAGACTAAAAGAGAAAGACAATGTTTTAAATTAAAGCCTCCACTCCAAGTCATCCTAATTGATGATGAAAAACTACATTTCTAACTACAAGGACCTAAGTGCCTTTGCCATTAAGAAAATGACCATTTTCTAATGACAACCGCTCGGGAGAGGCTTTCATTTATGTGTGCGTGTGTGTGTGTGTGTGTGCACGCACTATGAGTTTGTGCAGCATCTTGTTGTCCTATAATTTTCTTTGACAGTTACTGTAGAGCATTTTAGAATTACAGGAAGCGCTGGTTAAAAAAGGGAATGTGTGTGTCGGCTTCAATTTGGCTGATTTTTTTCTAATCATTCTACAACATCATGTTGGTATTTATAATATGAGACAGCACGATATAAAACAAAATTCAGCAGATAATCCCAGGGTGTCTGCGGGCCCTTAAGATCTCTTAAAATGCCCGAAATTGCATTTGTGTATAAATATTAAGCCTCAGAGTAATTTAATAGTCTTAAATGTAAATTTGTGAGGCTTCAATTGCCACAAACATTTTTATCTAATTATATTTATATATCTTAATTTATTATTGTTAATGTAAGTCAAGTCCATATGCATAAAAGTCCACACTTCTGATGTAACAAAGTCTTTTTACTTTATACTTGTGCTTACCTGTTGGCAAAATTTAAATTAACCTAACCCACTCATTTAACTATATTCTTACATAAGACCTACCTCTGCATGGGACTACCTTAGGGGTGGGTGATGATACAGTATTTCACAGTATTTGCAATAACACTGTTTCTGACAAAATGACAAATTTTCATATCGTCAATAAATTGATATGATTTCTCGAAAAAATGTATTTCAGTAAATAGAATTGCAACACAATAGGTGATATACACAACAAGTTTACAGTTGGCAAACGATGGAGGAGAAACTGGTGGTAGTGGTTGCTGGATACCCAGAGCTATACGGCCCGATGATAGACAGCAGGTTGTCAAACTTTAACCAAGTTATCCTAAAATATGCCTGGAAACGGCCATTACCAGTTGGTCCAGGAGGTAAAGCTCCTGGACCAACCCATGATCCACCCTCTTTTTTAGAGTCTCATGTACCCATACAGATCTCTGTTTCCCTGTGCCCAACTAACTATATACTGACAGCCTTTTACCCTCAACCAGAGCTACAGCAAGTACCCCCTGCCTCAACATTTTAGGGACTAGATACTTATTACTAAGGAATAAAAGAGTAGATTAATTATACAAGAAGGTTAGTATAAGGACGTGTTGGTGTGGTTGCCTGGCAACAATAAAAAGGTGCAACAAGTGTTTGTTTTTTTGTTTTGTTTTTTACCAGTGGCATTCAATTAAAAAACAAAAAGGCAGTGCAGCCGCCTCACATTTTGCAACCTGCAAAATGCTTTCTGTGGGATCAGGGCCTGAAGCTGAGCACAGAGTCGCTAATCATTTCACTTTCAGCCATGCTTGTTGCCGTGGGTAACAGTATGATGTCGATATGTCACCAAGTCAAAATATCACAAAAAGGTTTTTAAAAGCATTACCTGTAGACACTCTGTAATCTGTTTCAGCATATCATGTGGTGCTGCACAGTGTATTTGATATTTTGGTATGATATACTTTAATGAGACTCATTTGTGAGGCCTGAACACAAAGACCTAGTAAGTGATTTCTCTGCTGAGCTGCTGACGTCTGAAAGTCCACGAAAAATTTGCGTATTGGCATTAATTTGGATTTGAGCGATATATGCTCTTTCCCCTGTGCTATTTTCTTTGTTAACTAATGAATTTATGATCAATGATGAATATTTCAGATTGTTTAAATATGCTGATGGCATTGCCTTAGTTGGTCTCTTACAGCAAACGGACCCATTTGGGTAAAGATGCCTACCTGGCCCACACTAACAATGCTCTCAGACCTAGAGTTGTCTTGCTTTGGTCTGAATCAGGGACTAATTTTGTTACAAAGTTGCATAATTGCAGAGGGTTGGTTCGTGTTCTCATGGCAGCATTTACAAGCGGACCAGATAAAATGCTTTGCGCTAGAAAGCTGCTCTTGATTGGTCAGAATTTCCATGTGGGAAAAATTCAGGAAGTAAACAGAACGTTGAAGAAGAGTACACTTGCAAGATAAATGTGACACTTTCTAATGTCACAATGGAGGGACAACTACGCAGGTTGATTTTAGCGCTGGTCATCGTGGACTATATTGCTGTCATTGTTCATTTGAGTCAAACCATACAGTTTGAAAATGAGGCACGGCTCCAACTAGAAAACAATGTTTTGATGCATTGGATGTGCTGAATGTGCATATTAAGGCAGTACAGGAGGAGGTGCACATTAATAATCCTCCAGGACTGTAACATGCTCATGTTTAACCCAAACAATGTGTCATGTGACTGCAGTTGGTTCGGATCGAGGTCGGAACACGTTCTCATCACAAATTTACCGCACCAGAGTTCATTTGTAACCAAGACCTTCTTGAAGAGGTGGTCTCAGTCCCGTTGTTTTGGTGTGCACCCGAGTGTGACTGCTGTGTTCACGCTTGCCTAAACAAACCAGTTCAATTGAACCGAACCGAACCAAACAGGACAGGTGTGAGAGCACCCTAAGGCTTTAAACATGGTGTCACATCAGCAAGTTAGAAATTAATGTGGCCGAGACTTAAGAATTGATTATTTGCATGAAATATTATTTTCACTGGATGGCCAACGTGTTGAAACTGTGGAAAATTTTAAGTACCTTGGTACGGTTCTGGACTCCCACGTGAGCTCCTCTGGAAATACTGAGCATATTTTCAAAAGATGCTCACAGCAACTCTATCTTCTTAGGAAACTTAGTGGCCTTGGTGTTATTCAACAGATGGTTGAGAGTGTTTTAACTTTTCACCTTCCTGCCTGGTGCGGTCACCTTGGCTGTACATGCAAGAATAAACTCTATGGGATTGTGGTTATAGCAAGTAAAATAGTTGGTAAACCACAAAAGCCCTTGACCCAACTCTTTACAGAAAGGACGAGGAAGAAAGTAAAGAGTATCTTGGCAGGTAGCTCCCATCCTGAGCTCTGGGAGGTGCTTTAGAGTCCCTCTGGCAACTTAAAATGTGTAGAAGTCCTTCATCATAAGTGCCATCAGTATCGTTACTGATGAGTTTTAAACCACAGACAGACAATGAGCTGATTTAATGTGTTTAAGTGTTTTTATAATTATATGCTTATCTCGCTTACTAATAATCTGCTTTTTACAATGTTGTCTTTTGTGTTTTAGTGAGCGAAGACAAATTTCCAGTCATAGTGGACAATAAAGATATTTTCTATCCTATCAGTAAGTTATTAAATTAGATGACAGTGTCATGTCACCCACTTCCTCGCTACCTGACCAAACATAGAGATGTTGTATGAATGAATCATCCAACAGAAACTACAGCACTGGATCTTTTTTTTGGCCTTGTAAACTGTCCCATCAGTTACCAGCATCTACCTGTAGCTGTTGCAGTTTTGCAGCTTTGATTTTGTTTGACTGCAGACAAGATCTATATTTGACAGCAGGGTGGGGCGGATGTCTGCTCTCTTTATGATGTATTGAATACTTAACCAGACCAATTGACAGTTGCATCCTTCAAGAGCTATCAGACTGGTGGCCGCTCTAAGCTCGTCTCTGCATCGTTACAGATCGACCCCTGAAGCCTATTTAAAAGGGCGATGTACTTTTCTCAGAATTTAAAGTCCAGTGTGTAGGATTTAGGAGAGTATATTGGCAGAAATGCAATATATTATGCAATATAATAGTGAGCAGGGCCTTGTCATGTTGCATCACCATGTTTCTACAGTAGCCCAGAACAGACAAATCAAGCACTGGCTCTAGATAGGGCGATTTGTGTTTCGCATTTTTGCATTTTCATGTCAACCACCGTGGTTAACAGCCCCTCCCAGGGTGTCTACATGGTATTAAAAAGTCTTAAAATGTCATAAATACAAAGTTACAACAATAAGGACTTAAAGGTCCCGAAAGAGTCTTAAATTTGAGAGAGAGAGGGGATGACATGCAGCAAAGGCAACAGCCTTGTACATGGGGCGCCTGCTCTACCACTAAGCCACCAATGCCCCGAGTGAAGCCTTTCTATGTAAAAGTCCACATTTCTACTGTTACAAATCTTTAAAAGCTATAATACTGTAATTTTACTTCATACTTGCACTTACCTGTACCTGCCAAACATAGACTGACTTAACTCACTCTAATAACTATAATCTTAAATAACACTTACCTCTGCACAAGACCACATATATGTATATATATATATATATTTATTACTTGCCTGCAATGCTTAAATAAGTAGAACATGATTTGTCCAAAAATCTGTCCTAAATTTGGTCAAAAGGTGAACAGGTCTTGAATAGCATCGGTAGAACTAATAATAAACTAATAATTTCCTATTTTCTTTTGTAGATTTGTCTTATACAGATAAGTAATGATGATTGCTTTGTAATATGTAAGTTAATGTGTCCAGTATAAAGTATCTGCAAGTGAATGTAACATAAAAGCGGCAGTAAGACACACTGTTGCTAAAATATATATACACCTAAATCTGTGTGTGTGTGTGTGTGTGTGTGTGTGTGTGCGCGATTCATAATTTGTAACTAGGGCGTAATAGGGCCCCTCATAATAGTGTGCACTGGGGCCCATTGTAACTACCTTACGCCACTGAATCAGCTTATGGTAAAAACCTCCTGACCATCTGAATAACAAAAATTTAAAAAAAAGGTGAGCACACATTAGCAGACGCTGGGCTAGTGGCCCATCTGCGACTTCCCGAAAAGTGTTGAGAAACACTGATTTATAACGTGAAACTGCTTTATTCAGTGACTTTACCGGTTTCAATCATCTGGTCAGTTTGTTTTGGAGAGGATAATTTGACTCAGGGTAAAAACCTCCGGAGCAATGTACACTGAAGGAATTCTGACCGGGAGAAGTTTCAGCTGGTTGCAGTCTGCAGTGGTCACCTCTAGATGCCACTAGATCCCCCTAAATCTTACACAGTGCTCCTTTAACATATTGCCATCATGATTACTACAGGTTTTGGTATTACTGCAGATCTTCTGGTATTTTGTCCAATTGGTGTTGCCGCACCTCAGCCAAAGCTGCTGCTAGACTGCTGTGGGTTGATACCCAGCAAGCAATAGTCATGATTTAAACGTATTGGCTATATTTAGCTCCGATTTAGTCTAGCTACATGTAACCCAAATCTAGCCGATTTAATTTTTAAATTGATTAAATGTAATTTTCGCCATTGCAGATGGCGTGCGGTATGATATTCAATCACATATGGAGAGTCAACAGTAATTAAAATATGTTTATCTCCATTTTTTGGACATGGTCTCTACATAGCCGTATAATTGATGACATCTACACTTTGGCTATGGTTAGACGTCTACCAAATTTTCACTGACAGCCCAAATTCAGCCGTGATTTAGCCTAGACGTCAGGTCTTCATGTAGACGGCAATTAGACATTTTTTAAACCAAAAAATGCTTGCTGGGTACAATCACTGTCAAATACTGTACTGTCTTTTTAATTTCTTTCGAATGTATTAAAATAGTGGAAATCCAGAGTGTAGTATCAGTAGTATGTAGGCCATATAACTGCCGAGTATTAGTTTTTGTGAGGTGCTAAGTATGTCATGAAAAAAGAGGTCATAAAAAGTCATATTATGTCAGCAAAAAACAAGTCAATGAAAATGTCATAGCATAATAGGTCACCTTACCTACTGCTCTTTTAAACAAAACAAAAAAGTAAATCAGATCCAGAGGACATAACCTCTCATATCCCACTATACTGTTACTTAATCTATGGATCAGATTGAATTCTTTTAACACTTGGTCAGTGAGAGTCACCAAATAGTTTCTTGTATTCACGGACTGAAAGTCGGCTCCTCTAAATGAAAAACAAAACATTTGTATAGAAGGTCAAGAGCAAACCTTTGGCTACAGGAGGTATAATAGTCTGAGACAAGACGACTCTGCTGCCGTGGGATGAACTGGGTCATGTCTGAATTTGAACCAAAGCTTGTTTTATTGTGCATTCAGTAGAATAGTTTTCAGGATGTGAATAGGCAGCTGGAGCTGACATCTCACGGTATAAGATGTGCAAGGCTCAACCTTATGTGTGGGTGTGGGAAATGGACCGTTGCATGGGTCAGAAGCAGTCAGCATTGGCTTAGACATGGATCTGAAGACATTGCATGTCAATTAGCGGCAGAAATTGGGAGCAATTAAAGTGGATGTGATGGGATTTATGACATCAGTAAAGAAAATGGAGGGATGTTCTGTGAGCATGTGTGTGGACAAAGTGGTTTCGTGTGTCTTAGGGGGATTAAGTGCAGTTTGTTCCAGTGGGCCCACTCAAAAAAGGCCCTGCTATAGGTTGATAAAAAGAGGAATAACTTGGCTTAAACAGCTTGAATGGCATCTAAAGGCAGCCACTGTTATCACAGATGCTTCAGACTGTCTGTCATGATGGTAACAAGGGATTCTTCTGTGCCAAACGGTTAGAATATGGTGCAGAAAATTCCAGGTTGAGTGGTTTGATTATAACTCTGGGTACTTGTACTAAAAATAAACATGTGGCAATTTAACTAAAATTGTCCTCTAAAATTCATAGAATCACACCTCAGAGCCAATTTCACACAGCAAGAAGATTACCTGTTTATACATCTTTGAAGAATGCCTTGTTCCTGTGATTACTCACAGTTTCAGGAGCAAGAGCTCTCTTAAAGTGCTTTGATTATAACGTACTTGCACTGTGATTGGAAGCTTTTAGCAGAATGTCGTGGAAGACGTAAAATGTCAGATATGTGTTTGTTTGATTGACATGCAGCTTGCTTTGTGAGAGGCCATGCACATATGTGTTTATCGGAGCAAGCGGTGTTCGAATGCGTTTTCCTGCAAACCTGTGATCTGTTGTCCAGTGAATAATAATGAGCCGATTCTGGTGCTGCTTTGAGTGTTGACTTGCTGTGTGGAAAATGGCACACCAAACCTTAGGTACCTTGCTGAGATAGTCAAGTGTTATTACTTCTGCATAGTGGACCGTTTGTGTAGCCTCTGTTAGTTTGCCCTAAACCAAAGCCAATATACCGACTGTTAGGATGTAGCAGTAAGCTGGCTAGAAGTAGATGCTCCGACCGCATGTATGATCATGTGTCTGTCTTTGTGTGTGTAAGCTCAGCCTCTGATCCCAGAACTTAGCAGGAACTAAAGTCCGTCTGTCTCTTTTTGCCTCTCATCTCTGGGCTAGGTTTTTTTGCTCAAGCTGAAACATTTAATTACTTGGGACCTTTCACAGACTTTGTATGCGATTGCAGTGGCTCTCTGTTGTAACCATAGCCAGTATACAAGGAGTGGATTTGGCCACCATGATGTCACTCATTGGTTTGTGGGCTGTCGTTTTCAAGCCTCAAGTTTTCGTCTTTTTTGGAGCCAGAAGTGACTACATTTGGACTATGGAGGAGAAAATGGTTGATCTGACTTAGAACCAAAGAACACTATAAATGGCACAGCGGTAGGAACTTGTCAGTCACAAGGTAGCAACATCCTGAAGTTATATTGTCGATTTTACTCTAAATTGGATCATAATATACAGAATGAACATCATGCTGTGGTGATGAATTCTTTAAACTAGTGGTTGAGACCCCTGCTAGTTATTAAAAGGAATGCAGGTTGAAGTCATTGGCTTCACTTTTCAGACCCATAGATAACCCCTTGGTTGTAACACAGCTAAAAGTCTACAGCCATGCCAGTAGCTTTGTTAGACTATTCAGGCACAGCAGGAGTTTAATCTTAATGTAAATCAAGCTAACACGCTAATGTTTGGCAGGTATACCGTTAAACTTCAATTAATAGCCTGGGCCAAATAGCCTGGGCCTACCCAAACATTGGAGTCTTCGCTCCCAAATAACGCAGCGCATCTATGCTGGTAAATCGACCATGGTGGATGAATGATTCATTTGAATTCGACTCCCAAGACGATCCTCACCCAGCTGTCAATTCTATTGAGACTGGCCAATAGGAACGTGGCCCTGCCCATGAAATTATTTTTGTAGCGAAAGCAAAATCCTGACACAAGAGCAAAGACTTAGGTTTTGAGAGAGAGAAGAAAAATGTTTTGAGAGAAACAATTTTTTTGAGAGAAAATGTTTTCACACTGATAGCAAAAAAATAATATTTGAGAGTAAAAAAAAGTTTTTTTGAGAGTTTTTTTTTCTTGGAAATCATTTTTCAATATTATTTTTATTAACAGATTTGTGGTAACAAAAAGGAAAACAATCATATCTCCAACCCCATTCTCAATCCCCCTCCCCCCCACAAAAACAACAACAACAACAAAAAAAAAAACCCAACACGGTCACCAATACACACACACATATAAACACTCGCACACGCACTTCTGACTGATGAGGAGGGGTACAGATTAAAAAAAAAAGAGGAATTCATAATGACTCTTGACAAAGGGCACAGAAAGTATACATTAAGCCTTCCATGATAATCCTGAAACATCTTTGTACAGAGAATAACAACGAGCAATAAAAAAAAAAAAAAAAAAAAAAATAGCAATGAATACAAATGTGATTAGGATGATTCCAAATGTTGCAGAAGGGGACCCCATGTTTTCTCCAATTTGAGTTGGAATTTGAGATTACTGTTTCGCAGTTTTTCTAAGTGAATGACTGAAACCAATTCACGCAACCAGTTTCTGAAGCATGGTGGAGTTGGTGTTTTCCAATTTTTTAGAATAATTTTTTTTGCTAACACCATGCCCATTAAGAGAGCTGCTTGTATGTGTGCAGGGAGCACTGATGAGTCCTCTGAGGCTCCAAAAAGAGCAAACTCCCTGTCAGGAGGGAGCTTCCTCTTATAAACCTCAGAGAAAAAAACAAAAATTCTGACCCAGAACTGGTAGATTAACGGACAGTCCCAAAATAAATGCAACATTGTACCATCACTGACTTTACATTTATCACATTTAAGAGAAACAGAGGGGTAAAACTTATGAAGCTTGTCTTTAGAGTAATAAAAACGATGAATTACTTTAAACTGTATCAACCTATGTCTACTATTTATTGAACAACTATGGATACGGGAAAGGGCAGTCTTCCACAGTTGGTCAGAAAACACAACAGTTTCTCTTTCCCAAGCTTTCTTAATACTGTCGGCAGATAGTGAGTCTTCTGAAAAATATCTTACAAATTTGGTAATGAGCTTCTTACTGCTAGGTAAAAGAGAAAACAGTTCAAAAAGGGCATGTCTCTCACAGTTTGACTCAAAGTGAAGGATGTTTTCTTGCACAAAGTGCCTCAGTTGGATATAACGAAAAAAACTGGAGTGAGGTATATCATATTTGGAGCTTAACTGCTGAAATGATGCAAAGTTGTTGTCTACATATAAATCCCCTATACACCTCAACCCTTTGACACACCATAAAGAAAATGTATTGTCCAGCAATGCTGGGACAAAAGCATGATTATGGCAGACAGGAGTATAAGATGATATACCAGAAGTTTTAAAGACATTTCTTATTTGATTGAGAATTTTAAGAGAATTTCTCACAACAAAGCTATGACTAACTGATTTGATAGCAGAAGAAAGGTTGGTAAAAAGTAAGGAGGAAAGGGAAAAGTATGTTTTTTTCAAAGATGCAAGCTCCAATTTTAGCCAGAGGGGGGCAGAACTGAATGATTGGTGGTCTGGAGAACCCCACTGCCAGTATGTCATTGCCCTAGCATTTGCTGCCCAATAGTAATCCCTAAATACTGGAAGACCAAGACCACCATCCTGAGTCGGCCTGTATAAATGTTTTTTGGAGAGTCTATGTTTTTTGTAACCCCAAACAAAATCTAGAACAATTGTCTCAAGCTTCTTAAAAAAATCAGATGTGATCCAAATTGGCAAGTTTTGAAAAAGGTACAAAAATTTTGGTAATGATACCATTTTTATAGCATTAACTCTGCCGATCATAGATAGCGGTAGAGTCCTCCAGTATTCTATGCTACGTTTTAATTTATCTATGCCCTCTAGTAAATTTAATTTTAACAACTGTTTTGGACTTTTGGAGATTTTAATGCCAAGGAAATCATTTTTTAAATCTCAAATTTTTATATATATATATATTCTATGACAAAATACTTTCTCTCAAAACTTTTTTTTAGTCTCAAATATTATTATTTTTTGCTATCAGTGTGAAAACTTTCTCTCTCAAATATTTTTTTTTTCTCATATCATTTATTTTCTCGCATGTAATAAAGACACAAATCTAACTCCATAAATCTCTACCATGTTCTCCATCTTAGTTAAGTGTGTTAACATGCTAATGTAATTAGCACAAAACACAAAGTATAGCTGAATCCATCTCTGTTTTTCAGGTATTTGGTCCTAAACCAAAGCTGGATATATTTTCATTTTGACCTGATGATGATGATGCTATTTGGAGAGTAAATGGATGACCGAAGTTACAATTCATTCTGAGAGGAACATGAATATCTGTACCAACTTCTATGGTAAAACATCCAATGGTTGTTGAGACATTTCAGTAGGAACTAACCTCACAGTGTCACTGCAGGAAAAGCCCCAAAACTCCATCCTGTGAGGACCCTGGATCTCTGTGAAGGGCCAAAGGAGTGATATTAAGAAATAAAAGTGGCAGATACTTCCTCATTGTGTTATAGTGTAAGATAGACTATTCTTAAATGTCCAAACCCTAAAAATGCTAGCAACAATTAGTTTGGTTTATTCAGTCTTGGATGAAAAAGAAGAGCTACCCTAAGACAGTTTAATTGATTACACTTTCCATTCCTTTTCATGTTAGGTACGTACCATGCCCAAGCACAATTGCCCCCCCCCCCTCCACTCCCCCACTGCTCAGATGTCACATTAGTGAAGCTGTTCCATACCCGACTTGCGTCATCATCTACGTGACATTTTTGTTATACTATAGTGTAGGAAAGGGCGCCGCAGACGGACACTGCTGCTCTGGGGACCATCATCAACAGGGACCAGAGGAGCATGAGGTGAAGCTCTGCTCCTGGCTGGGGGAGGAGCTACTGCTCATGGGCGTGGAGCTCTCTGCCACCTCCCTGGGCTCTGACTGCAGGTCGAAAGCTGCAGCGAAGCCGGATTTGAGTCTGTTGGCGGCAGGGTGCACTGCTGTCTTAGATAGTGGCATGACTTTTAATTTAAGACTGTTTCATAACCAGTTAAAAACTTGAAGTCATCTAAAGCAGCAGTCCACTTTGGTGTTTGGTACATTTGGTGTTCACACCTGATACGTACCATATTGCAGTACACTAGACAGTACTCTAGATCAACTTTTCAAGTGGACTTAGGCACGATTGGGTGTATTGTGCCCGCAGCGTTCACACTTCAGTGATCACAATGGAAAAGGACTTCAAGGTCAAGTGAACTCAGATTCGGGCCTGGTCCCTGATGTTAAAACGCCCTTATTCTACTCATTTTTTATCAATTTTTCAATCATTGTTCAGGGCTTGTAGCTTTCTTGCAAACCCTGGTGCAGTAACCCGAACCATCCCCTGCATCTCTACCAGCCAGGTGTGTGTGAGCGTGGCCTAATGCTGCTGTACAGTATGTGTGCACTCATGAGGCCACTCACACACCCAGTGGTTTAGAAAATGACTCATTCTGACCTTAGTCTTGACTAACAGTGTGTAGGAGCTGCATGCCCTATAAACTGCACAATAGACCCAGCGGCTGGCAGGTAAACACAGACGCACCAGGAAAGGTCATCCTATACAGCTCCTAACAAGATTAAAAATGATTCATGAGACCTCAGTGATGCTTTTCACCCTTCTACAGAGATTTCTTCCTTACTTTCCCAGTGGAGGGGGAGGAAGAAATATATATTTTTAAACTTTTCGAACAGCAAACTATTACGAAGGTGAAGCAGTGGCACAATTTCCTGGCAAGTCGATCTTGAGAAAGACCTTATAGTAGAGTGTATTCACCGTGTGTAGCAGTTTTAAACTAGATGGAGGCAGCTACCACTGCCTTCTTTCCTCTACTGAAATCGATTCAAATCCACCCTGAGAGTTCAGATGAGGCAAATTTGTGCCCGTTGGACCATCCGTGCACATGAGCCTGTGAAAATATTGTCCTCCTTCCTATCTGCATGTGTCTATTTGTGTGTGCATGTGTGCATACACAGCATTTGCATCTGTATATATGAGCCCCGAGACTGCGGGCCATTTTATTATCTAAATGGGCCCAGGCAGCGCTGGGCTGGAACCAATCACACCAACCTGCTATGATAGGAATCCTGGGGGACAGCATCAACTAAATTCCTTCACTTTTCCATCTCAAATGTGGCTCTTCTTTACTTTATTTGCACATGAATCAGCCAAATATGACCATTCAAGATAACGGCAGTCATGAAATTGTCAAACAGAAGAACACCACCTGCATATGCATTGTAGTGGAATACAAAGTAATCATAAATACATTTTTACCTTGCATCTGCTCCCACACAGTCAATGCCTGTATGTTTTTTTATTGCTTTATATTTCCAGAAATGATAAGCAAGCACAACCTCTTTATGACCGCTGTCACCACTGGAAATACAAATCATAATAATAACTCAGAACAATTCAAGTACAATTGTGTGTTTGATGGTCAAACAATGCCATTTAATAGTGAAGTTTCAGTCATCACACAGCCTGTAATAATAATAGGGTATGAGCTGCTCGTTTCTTTTGTTGTTCTAAATTAGACATGAAAGTTCACTGAAATATAACAATGATTTGTTTAGGTGCTAATGCCGACTTTTGTCATTTAGACCTCCTTTATACCTTGCATTCAAATGCCTATTGTATCTCTATTGTATTTAGATATGGCTTAACCTGGTTAGATATACACCTTGTATTAACACGTGTCTCCAGTGTCCACACTGACATAACAATGACATCAGCTTGCTCTGTCCAACAATCGAACTGTTGTAGCCATTCTCCACCATTTGCTTCGCCATTGCTTCAGAAATGGCTTGGTTGCATATGAATTGCCAAATTTTGCCTTTATTTATTGGGTTTTACATGAACAAACAAATGTATCATCAGAGCACTTAGAAAAAGTTAAAAGGTGATATTCCCTACAAAGACATTAAAAAAAGTGACAACTGAAATATTGATAAACCCCAAAACAGCTCACAAAGTCTAAGAAAATTAAAACAAAACAACCATAAAAATAAAAAAGGGACAAAAAACAACAGTCAGCTAACAATAAACTTCGTCTGTAAAAGACATTAGTGGACAGTAGAGTAGCACGCCACCCATTCATTAACAAACATAGTAATGAAACCGCTCTGAACCATAAAAGCTGCTTCAATCAGGAATAAGTGGAAAATAAATAAATCTCTTAACGAACTGGAAGAATGGGCCCCATATTTTGATAATGAAACAACATAATGAAAGTCTGTTTTTTTTCCAGTCTAAGAAAATAAAGAATGTCTCTTATCCAGTGGATACGAGACAGAGGTACTATGTTTTCCAACTGGTCAGTATTGGTTTTCTAGCCAGTAGTGCGGTCTTGTCTTAACTCTATCCATGAGTGTCTTGAATATCTGTAAGCTTTCTTGCTGCTTTCTTGCTAGTAGCCTAGCTCGCTAACTGGTTAATGGCTGCTTCCTCGCTGGTTTGGAAAAGTCAAGCACGATTATGTATTTCTGCGCAAGTAGTTGTATGTTGTATGTGTTCAATATGGTCCCAATGCATCCTCCGGTGGTAGTTTGGCTGAGAGGATCCTAGTCTGTCCTTGATTTACACCTGTACTGTCAAGTGTTAAAGCACTATCAGATTGCAGTCCTACTACCCACAACAGATTTTAATGCAAGGTGTAAAGGCAACCTGGTGTCACTCAGAAATCGCCAAAATCCGGTGCTTGGGCGGCGACTTGTGGCTTCAGTCACCAGCGAAGAAAGCGGTCCTTTAATGTTGGCATGATACATGGCTGAACGCCATTTTAGTTTAACGGTGCCTAGCGGTGTTAAGGTGGTTTAAATCCGAGTGGGGTGGGTGGGCGGCGTGGTGGATGGGTCCAACAAAAACCAACGTTCACACGGGAGAGCGGTGTGCGTGTCCTGTAAGATTATAAAACCAAACCCTGTTCTTTTTTTCCTAAACCCAACCATGTGTGTTTATTGTCAAAGGAGAAAAAACGTCATTTTGTGATGTTGTACTGATGTAGTACATTTATTTTGAAATAGACTGTATGTAAACGGTAAATTTCCTGTGAAAATGGCAGTGCATTTTGAAAGAAGACAATGCCTGTAACCGGCAGAAGTTGACAAGGTGTCCCAGAACGTCAACAACCAATGCACCTGTGTTACCCTGCACATCGTATGTGGACGTGGAAAGTCCATGACCACACGTCGACATGTAACAAGGTTGGTGTGAGAATATGTCGGTAAAGGGGGTATTATACAAATAATGACAAACATCACTAACAGTCTACAGCCATGTTTGCAGCTCTGTGAGGCAGTAGTTTGGCATAGGCAGCTAAATGCTAATTTCAGTTTGCTAACATGCTCACAATGACAATGCTAACATACTACAGAGGTGTAGTGCTTACCATACCCACTATGTTGGCTGCTGAGGCTGATATAAGGGTTATTAGTTTGTGGACAAATGGAAATATTTAACTTGATGATTGCACAGGATGGCCACTGCTCCATGAATTTAGCATTACACTCCAGTAACATTGTGGGAGTCACAATATACCTTTTTTACAACTTGACTGCCAACAGTTCTGACAAGTTGGAGATTCAGGTGTGTCATTGTAGTAGCAACTAATGCTGCTAGCCTTAAGCAAAAATTGGCAGCAGGCTACTGAGGTCTAGTAAGCTCTCTTCTTTTTAACTCCACACTCCCAGATACTTTTCATTTTTAACTTGTCATCTCCAGCCCCAACTGATCTTCACTCAAGTGATTTATCAGATTTCACATAGCTCCCTTTGGAGTCACAAAAGTCTCTATAAAAGTTTTTCAGATATGCAGTAGAACTCCCCAAGCCCGACTTTGCAGACTTTGATGTGAAAAATTGGTGGAGTTCCTCTGTAAAGGATAACAAAATCTACCCAGTTGTTGAGACATTTCACTTAAAACTACAATTGTCAGCCTCATGGTGGAGCTAGTCAAAAGATGTTCTTGATGTTACAAATAGGTGTTCTTTGTGTTTCAAATACATTGGCCTGACAAGGCTGTCGAAGAGGCTGGGGGGCCTGGTACCATGTAATTCCAAGAGCACCTCCTCTTTTTGCATTCTTGATATGGGAGGGAAATAAAGTAACATTGGTTCAGTGCATTAATCAAAGGTCTGTAGGTGTGAAGCAGAAAGCCCTCCACAATAAAGGTGTGAGTGTCCTCCTCGTTATGGTCAGACTTTGGGACGATCTCAGTATCCACAGTGTTACTGACATCACGAGACTTCTCAAACTTCGTCGGGTTGTCCAACCATGCATAAATCGTACTCATCATGGCGTCCATGTCCAGAGCAGTGATGACATCGTACTGCTTAAAGCCATCTTCACCAAATTCAATCTGATCTTGGGGCTTGAAGAAGTCATCCTGATGTACCACACAACAGTTGGGAAGCTTCTTGATCAGTCAGTTGGTGAGGGTGGTTTTCCCTCCACTGGTTATGCCGCCGATGCCGATGATATGCCTCATGATTTTGGATGGTCAAAGCCTGTAGAAAATAAGTCACTGAGAGGTTAAAACATCAATTAATCGGTTCAGGATCACAGTGATCAGACAGGAAGAAAACTTAAACAGACAGTTTTAATCCAGTCAATCATGCCGTTGACATAAGATAAGATAAAATAAGATTGGATTTGTACTATAAACTTTAAAAGCACAGTGCAAATGCAGAGCATGTGAGCGGAGCGGAGCGGGGCGGGAGCAGAGCTGAGCAGGGAGCAGGAGGATTTTGTGTTGAGCTAGGAGCGGCTATTTTTTTTTAAAAGGTGGAGCGGAGCCTTATCTCTCGCTCCAATTTCGCTCTGGTCGCTCATGCCCCACGCAGAATGCGTCTTTGCACCTGTGCACACCCACACTATTTTCTTTCAAAACTATGGAGTTTATTGTGTACTTCAGAAAAGAAACTGAGAAGAGAAGCAGCGGTACCTTGGAGAACGGTCCCTAACTGCGGGGAGAGGTGAGAGGGCTTCGGAGGTCGGCCGCTTAACCCTGTCCGTCTCCTCCACACTTTGACTTATTTCCACACTACCAGCAGTACCGTGGAGAACGGTCCCTAACTGTGGGGAGAGGCGAGAGTGCTTCTCCAGAGAATCTACCAAGCTCATGTTTTATTTGTGAATAGAAGATTACAGGTTAGGGTAGTACGATGCAGTTTTTTTGAGCGGAGTGGTGAGCGAGTGGAGCGGGATAAGATTTATGATGGAGTGGACCGGAGCGGAGCGAAGAATGCACAGAACCAAGCGGAGCGGACGAGCGGTGCAAAGTGACAGGTCTGCGAGTGAGGAGTGGAAATTTTCACCCGGTCTGCTCCGCTCACATGCTCATAAGGTTAGAAACAAATGAATAATTTACTGTATCCTCCATCCAGCCTTTCTCGTGCACTCGTACGGAGACACCTGCCGGCATGCGCTCTTTGAGGGCCGTCTTCCTTTTGAAGATGACAAGGGGCTGGAGTTTGGTACCGTCAGCACAACGTGACAGTACAACGGTGAAATGGGATTTCTCATGTCCCGACGTCTTGATCTGCACTGTTTTTTCCCCTCGGGTATTGACGTTGCGGTCGGGCGATATGTCAAAACACATGGGAACCTCATTCATGTTTCCAATTTGTCCAAGTTCATAAGAATTCTGCTGGCGCATTTTAATTATGAATCGCTGGAATGTCATCATTTTCTCCTCATAGTCTTTCGGCATCTTTTGTGAAATTCGAGTTCTTTTGCGAAGTGACAGTGCCTTTCTCTTCATGAACCTGTCGCACCAGCTAACGCTGCCACTGAAATTGGCCTTGCCTAACTCTTTCGCCACCTCAGTTGCTTTCATCCGAATCATGTTTTTTGACACAGGAACTAGTTTAAGTCTTTGCTCAGCGATCCACTCATGAACGGCATCTTCCACCCGTGGCCACAGACATTTTCTCCCCCTATTAGCTTTCTTCGTTTTCGCCATGACCTCAAGTTTAGCCTTGTTTCTCCGCCAGTCACAAACCAGTTTCTCGTCAACATTAACCTGTCTTCCCACGTGGCGATTTCCATTGTGTTCAGCAAAGTCCACAACGTGAAGTTTCTGCGCTGCAGTGTAGCTCTTTCTTGTTTTCACAGACATGTTTGGACGTCTGTACTTGTGTCGGTCGGAGCAGTCGGAGCATGTCTCTGTGACAATATGGCGGCTTGTTCACTGGCTGGCTATGATGTCCGTCACAAATCTTTAGCTACGTAGCGCCATCTTGTGGGTCAAATTACCTATGTCAGCATTTACCTTGGTCTATAGGTCGCACCAGTCTATAACCCGCACCCAACTTTTTAGATGAAAAAAAAGGGAAAAAAAAGTGCGACTTATACACCGAGTTTTATGGTAGTTTCCTCTTTGGGGTGGCTGGGCTCAGTCGGGTGAGGAGCTCAGACATCCAGATGGAGCTCGGAGTAGAGCTGCTGCTCCTTTGCCTGGAAAGGGGTCAGTTGAGGTGGTTCGGGCATCTGATCAGGATGCCTCCTGGGCGCCTCCTGTTAGGTGTTCCAGGCATGTCCCAGTGGTAGGAGGCCCCAGGGCAGACCCAGAACACGCTGGAGGGGTTACATATCTCATCTGGTGTTGGAACACCTTGGGGTCCCCCAGGAGGAGCTAGAAAGGATTGCTGGGGAGAGGGAGGTCTGGGGTGCTTTGCTTGGTCTACTGCTCTTGCGACCCGACCCCAGATAAGTGGATGAAAATGGATGGATGCTGATTGGTGATGGTGATGATTGTCAGCCTCATGGTGGCACTAACAAAAAAGTAAGGGGATTGCCATTGTCATCTGGGAAGCATGAATGAAAATTTCATGTCAGTCTTCCCAATAGTTGTTGAGATATTTCAACCAACAGACCAACCAACAGGCTGAAAACCATTCCATACTCATCATTCCTTCTTCAAAGCCCCAAATAAGTAATTACCTCACACAAAATCTGTCCACAGCCTTTGTTTATTGCATTCATAATTAAAAAAAAAAGCACAATCATGAAATGCAGCAGTCTTATTACTCATTCCAATTTTAAAGTGGTTGGAAGGCATTAGAAGTATGAAAGCTGATTTCTAATCTCAATAAACACCTGCAAAGCTGCTACTTAGCTTCAAGGGAGTTCCACAATTATTCCATATTAGTAATGTTGTCGTGACCACGGCTTTGTCTCAGGATATGATAGGCTGGATCGGTGGAGGAAGTGATTCATGAATCGTGGTTTGTTTGCTTTACTCCCTCGCATCGATTAAGGATGGAAACTGCGCTGAGCAGTTGTGCTACTAAATGTTTCATACGCCATGAATTAAGAATGTGAGGATCCCGAAGGGAAGACAAAAGAGGGCAGGCGGATAGTGAGAGGAAAACGGTATCGAACACTAGGGGGGGATTACTGAGAGGTGTGTGTGTGTGTGTGTGTGTGTGTGTGTGTGTGTGTGTGTGTGTGTGCGTGTGTGTGTATGTGTGTATGTGCTTGTGCATGCACTTCGCAGGTTATTTTTCCTGGAAAGCCATAGGGCACAAATGCAGTAGCTTCCAGTCTGTAGGGAGGACATGAGAGTCACGCACAAATCCTTGCACACATACAAACTGAGTCTCTCTCTCACACACACACACACACACACACACACACAGGCACACTTAGTGGAAGTCCACTCATGCATATCAGTAAAGGTGATGATCTCAAAGTGTAATCCATCCTGAAGAGCAGCTCTGCTGGTGCCTTCGAACCCATTTCAAAGCATTTGATTCTCTCAGATTTATGCTAAGATCAAATTCCATTCAAACATGTTTTTGAAGCTCCTTAATTCAAATCAATAACAAAAGAAAAAAAGCTTGCAAAATCTCCTAAGGCTATTTCAGTGTGGGAGAGATGGAACGGAAAAGAGAGCGATGGGAATACTGCAAACAAGGAAAACAAGTGACTGGATCAAACTTAATTCACAAATTCATGCTCTGGCACATTTATCTAAGGACATGTCTGTGATCATCAGAGATATTTCCTTCTTATCTAATTCAATAAAACTAAAGTAAAGTGGTAGAAGACTCTACCCTATGACATGTTCAGCACATGTTAGCAATCACAGCATGGAATTTCCTGTAGTCAGTGTTGGGAGGGTTATTTTTGCAATACAGGTCACTGAATGCATGCCCTAAAATGTAATCTGCAACATATTGCATTATATTCCTCAAACTATGTCACGTTTTCTGAACACTTTGGTTTACTTGTCAGGGTCTTAGATCAGTGATTCCCAACTGGTCCAGCCACAGGGTCCAGATTCAGGGTCCACACAGTTCAATGCATTTAGCGTCATACTTGCGTTTAGTCATGTAATTGAGCTAATTTGTTGTCTCTGTCATGTAGCTGTCTGTTAGTCACTCACTCTACAGCAGGGAACGCCCCTTCAAAATAAAAGCTCTGTGCCAGAAATTCACTGTACTTCAAAATAAAGTGTATTATTTTTACAAACTTGACACCTTTGCGAGTAAGATACGGTCCATTCAGAATGGACCCGAGACCCACCTTTCAACCAGGACCCACCAGTTGGGAACCACTGTCTTAGACCTGCTTTACACTTTGTACTAAAATGTGTTTTGGGTAATCAAATAGTGCTTGATCACAAAATAATGCATGTGTAATGTACAAGATGCATTTTATTGCAAGGTGTAACAGGGTTTTTAATTCTCCATGCCAAAAACTCACAACAGTGTCCTGGCTGTGCAGCTCCTCTGACATTTTTGTGTGGCAGGTGCACTGCACACACTCTTTTAATCTAATTATGGTGGATCTGTGAACACTGCAGTCTGCTGATTGGTCAATAGCGGATGGCCACTCTGCTCAGGGCTGAGTTGTAGCTGGTTTTGTAACCACTGTTCACACTAGTCTTGGCAAGTCTTGCATACATTAGTAAACTATAACTATAAAATGAAAGGATGTATTGTTGGTGTGCAACCCCATTCTGTGGACAATAAACAAAGTGCAGACGTTCCATCTATTAGAAAATACAGAGGGTGCTGGTTGGAGCATAGAGTGACAGCAACCCCGCCCATATTTAAGGGTACTATTTGCAGTGGAAACGCTAAGTGGACCTAGGGTCTAAGTCTCAAGGGTTACTTTTTGTTCTGAAGGTACCATATCCAAAGTGTTTGGTGGAAACAGGGCTATATGTTTGTACTTTTTAAACACACATTTTATATTGTAATATTTACTGGAAATGACATACAATATAGCCAATAACAAGTTGGTTGTTGGTGGTAGGTTGCCGATCCCCCTCCAGCCAGCTGCCACCGTATTTAGTTTTTTGTTGTTAAAGAAGTATTTCAGTGCTGGAAAGATGGTCTTTTAATGAAACTAGTTTGTCTATGCAGTAGAAAGAGGCAAATACTTTTAAAATTGGTGCTACGCAACCAGAGAAAACAGAGAAAAATGGCTGTGGCATTCGCTTTTGTTCAAGTGGTAGAAAACCTACAACTACCAGAATGCACTGTGCCTCACCAGATCAATAAACACTTCTGCTGGTGGGCAACATAATGCATATTCATCCTTTTAACTCAATGGCAGTTGACTGGTAACAAACAATCTTATTACAGTAAACAGTAAGCTAAAACATGTCTGAAAATATTTGAGGTGAGAAATAGGCAACTCAGTAACAGAATCTTGGATTATAATTGATCAACACTGCTTAGTTTTACTGTTTTATCCTATTTTTTTCCAGCCTTCAGTTTCTTTCTTTCTTTCTCCTTAAAGATTTTTTTTGGCTTTTGCCTTTATTTGACAGGACGAATTTTAGCATAAAGGGGGGGAAGAGAGGGGATGACACACAGCCAAGGGTCACAGGCTGGAACCGAAATCATGGCCATTGCGGCAAGGACAATCCCATTGAACAAGGGACGCTTGCTCCAACCACCAAACTACTGGGCGCCCAGCCTTTGTTTTCACTGTGCAGGAAATAGTATGCCACCCACTTCCTGTTCACAGACTCTCACTATTACAGCTAAAAGGGCACTACATTATGTTTTTGAAATCATTTTAGGCAAGAAATCGGCTAAACAGTAACAGGATCTTGGTTTATCTGTGATCAGCACTGCCTAGTTTTACTGTTTGATTGAATTTCGGTCTGAGTTTGAGAGATAGAGAGTGACAGATCCATCTCTTCAGATGCTTTTATACTATTTGTGTCTGCTGTAGTGGCATGGGTGGCAGGCAGTGTAGTTCAGTCACTCTGCTGGACGACCTGTTTTATGTCATCTGGGAGAGTTCCCGCTTGGGGAGAGAGGGAATATCTGGGCACTGGTTAGATGGAGGGATGCTTACCACAGTTCAATTACACATACTACCCAAACTTTTTTTGATACAAAGCTGGTGAAATGTGCAAATAAGGTAATATGCAAATAATTGCTCATCCCAACTTCGTGAATCAGCCGTTCTTCGTCTATTGCAGTGCTTTCAAAGTGAGTAACAGGAACAAATAGACACAGAGCATCAAACAGAAGTTCAGCTCAAAATGGCAGCACTGCGCCACTCACAGACACAACACTCTAATAGAAAACCATGCAATCAAACTGATGCTGGCTTGCATCACATTCAGTTAGGACACAGTATTAGAGCAAAGAAAACACAAACAAATAAAGAAATCCATTCATCTACTTTATTGACAGTAACTACTGTATCAGAGAATAAAGTTACTCATATTTTGTATTTTAAATATGTTATTTTTATTTCATTACCCACCACCTCTACCTCTGGTGAGCCTCTGCCTAGAAAATTTAAAGTCTTTTTTTTTTACCAGTTGCACTAAATAACAGCCTTTATTTTGTAATGGTAATTCAGGAATACACCATTTGAACCCTATAATCTGAGCCAAAGCAGTAAAAAACCTGATTTAAAGCCAGTAGGTCTTTTCAGGTTTTCATGTCAGGTTCAGGCATCAGCCTCACACCTTCCTTGTTTATAGACGATTGAACCACCACTGGGCCAAGGAGAGAAAATATACTTGATCTAAATGAGTGCTGAGAGAGAGGGAGGATTGGGCTTTCCAGGAAAGTGGGCTTTCTTTGAATTCAGTCAGGGAAATGAGTGTTGGCTGTAATGGGTTCATTAAGGAGTTTGCCAGCATCCTGCACACTGGCATGGCTGCTCAAATTGTCTTTCTTTAAGTGAATTCCAGAGAGTTGCTTTCCTCCGGGAGGAGAGGTGAGCACACTTAGTAAGTTTGAGAGGACAACCAGGTGGCGCGAACAGGTCTGTGGAATTGTGGAAACAAACAGAATCTGTTGCATGATTGAATTAAAGTTTGGTAGTAGATGAGAAAGATGTCTGGCACAGTGATGCGACTCTGAGAATACAGATGGGTGAAAATCTGACGGGAAAACCAGTATGAACAGCTTTAAGGCCCAGCCACACCAACACTCACTTTACTGGATTTGCTCAGGGAGAGAGGGAGAAAATCAATTTTTTGGCATCAAGTTTACTTTGGTGAACTTTGACGCACAAATTCCTCCTTAAGCAAATATCAAGTAATCTTAGCGGTGCCGACCTTTTGCAGGAGAGCCAGAGAGTCCAAAACAGAAGGAGCTGTGATAGCTTATTAGCTGTGTTGCTCCATCCACATTCATTTAACCTCCTCTGTCAGAATATAAACTGCTCCATCAGAGAGGGATGGTTAGCAGACAGTTACAAGACAGGAGATGATGGTACGGATGTCTTTTGAATAATCAGTGTGAAGTTATTGCTTCTTTCCCTTATTAACAATAACTGGAATGATGTACAACACAGAGAACTAAATGCCAGTGTTTAGCAGAGTACAGAGAAAATCAAAAAGAACCTCAGGGAGCTACAGTGATATGTCGTCTGTAATTTCTCTCCAGCATGACGTGAGCATTTCCTGATCAACAGGATGGCATCATTATGTGTGTGTCTTCTGGAACTGTTACAAAAATAAAGTATTCTCAAAGCCACTTTATTAGGTACACGTTGCTAGTGACAGGTTGGACTCTCTTTTGCATTCTGAGCTTCCTTGATTCTTGGTGTCATAGATTCAACAAGGTGCTGGAAACATTCCTCAGAGATGTTGGTCCATATTGACATGATAGCATCACAGACTTGCTGCAGATTTGTCGGCTGCACATCCAGGATGTGAATCTCCTGTTCCACCACATCCCAAAGGTGCTCTATTGGATTGAGATCTGGAGATTGTGGAGGCCATTGAAGTACAGTGAACTCATTGTCATGTTCAAGAAACCAGTTTGAGATGATTTGAGGTTTGTGTCATGGTGCGTTATCCTGCTGGAAGTAGCCAATCAGAAGATGGGTACACTGTGGTCATAAAGGGATGGACATGGTCAGCCACAGTACTCAGGTAGGCTGTGGTGTTTAAACCATGCTCAGTTGGTACTAAGGGGCCCAAAGTGTGCCAAGAAAATATCCCTCACACCATTACACCACCACCACCAGCCTGAACTGTTGATATAAGGCAGGATGGATCCATGAGTTCATGTTCTGACCCTACCATCTGAATGTCGTAGCAGAAATCCAGGCTCATCAGATCACGCAACGTTTTTCCAATCTGCTATTGTCCAATTGTGGGTAGCCCATGCCAACTGTAGCCTCAGTTTCCTGTTCTCAGCTGACAGGAGTGGCACCTGGTGTGGTCTTCTGCTGCTGTAGCCCATCTGCTTCAAGGTTGGATGTGTTGTTCTTTCAGATATGGTCTTTTGTTATTTGAGTTACCGTTGCCTTTCTATCATCTTGAACCAGTCTGGCCATTCCCCTCTGATCTCTAGCATCAACAAGGCATTTTAGCCCAGAGAACTGCTGCTCACTGGATATTTTCTCTTGTTTGGACCATCCTCTGTAAACCCTAAAGACGGTTGTGTGTGAAAATCCCAGTAGATCAGCAGTTTCTGAAATACTCAGACCAGCCCATTTGGCACCAACAACCACGGTACATTCAATGTCACCAAAATCGCCTTTCTCCCCCATTCTGATGCTCAGTTTGAACTTCAGCAGGTCGTCTTGACCATGTCTACATGCCTAAATGCATTGAGTTGCTGATTAGCTGTTTGCGTCAATGAGCAGTTGATCAGGTGTACCTAATACAGTGACTGGTGAGTGTACAAAAGTCACTTACAGGTGGGAGTGTTTATGCAATTACATATGTATTTACTACAACCCAGGGGCAGAGCAGGAGCCCCAAATCTATGCTAATCCCCGAGGTATCCTAATAAAACAGTAAATGTTCTTCTGTTGGCCTGATATTCAATTTATAATATTAAAAGCCACATTTACTTGGCACTGATTGTTGGGAATCATTGGATTTTCTGACTAAAAAGATAGTGAAATGAGTCATATGGTTGGGTGGTGACGCTCAAAACAATTTATAGCTGCAACAATAGCGAAGGCATTGCCTATGACATAAGAACAAGTTTAATTAACTCAGTTGTAATTGGCCAGTGAGCCCAGTCCTGAAAAACCCTGAATGACCAACACAAAAAAAGAGACAGACTTTTAATGCACTGATCAGAAGTAATGCTCCTAATTTTGTTTTTCATTCCAATGAATCACGGTTTCATTGAAGTTTATCGTTCGACTGCCCGCAGCGAAGTTAAAACCGCCTTCTCCTGTGAGATTTGTGTTTGGTCCTGTGGGACCTGTGAGATCCCAATCTAAATTCAGTATTCTAGTCCAATGTTTGTTGACTTAATTCATAATTTCCACAGCTGCTGGAGGTCTTTGTCTCTGAACATAAACATGTTTCATATCCAGGCCTTTGCTGAAAGAACTGATGCTGTCTCTTCTCTCGGGATGACATTCTCTTGTAGATAAACAAAACACACAGTGTTCTGATCGCCTAAACTTGGCCTTACTGTGTAGTTTGATTTGGTGCACACCACAAGGCATCGTCGCAAAGGGCAGGCAGAAGAACACAGTGACATTTTAGGGAGCCTCGCAGTCATTCATTCCTCCCGATCTCTTTCGTGCTTCTCTCTCAGACTCCCTCTGTAAACCAATACTGATCCCAAGCCAGCAGAGTGGCTGACTGAGTGCCTGTCTGGGAGCCATGCCGACTGTGCCCAGTGGTGGATTAATGTGGTTACTATTGAATACCAGGGTTAGGCATCGATCTGTCCGTCCGTGGCATGAATGAGCAAGCAGGTCGGATCAGTGGGCTGTTTTTGGTGTGTGTGGGCACGTAACTCTCTGCGAGCATGTGCATACACTTTAGCGTGTTCATGTGTGTGTTCGTTGAATTTGTCATGACCTTTAAACTGTGCTTGTCTGTCTAGTTTTGATGTGTGTAGTACATCGATTTCAATGCACTGCCCTGTCTAGTTTTCAGCTGAAATGCACTCGTTCTGCTGCGTCTCTGTTTCTTCATGTCTGTGTGTGTGTGTGTGTGTTTGCGCGCGCGCGTGTGTGTGTGCGCACAATTTCTAGCCCTCTTGTTAATTGTATCTGCGGGCCATGTCTTTGCTGATCACCTGCCTCCATTTGGACGATGGATGGGGGGCTGATTCCACGATAGGTTTCTTCATTGCCCGATACGGCTCTATTAAATCTAGTCTAATTTCATTTTCCTTGGTGATTTGGCCACATGTCTCCAGCAACACAGGTCTCAAATGAGCTCTGCATTGAATTGGATCAAGGCATATCAGCTTCTGAAGAGATCAGACTAACCTTTGGTTCCATGGCAGCTTGATTTGGTTGTAGTAGGAGGTATTTTTTTTGTATGTGTTGAACCAAAATACACAGATATGTAAAAGGTCCCTCATCTCTCCTACATTGTTTAGCCTTCTTTTGTATCATTGTTAATAATCATAATACACATCATTTATAGGCATGTTTCAAGACACTCAAGGTCACCTTACAGGGGACGATAGAGAAAATAACAACAGATAATAATGTAACAACAAACAAGTAATCAGCAAAACAAGTTTACAGTGAATAAAATACAGTGTAAATAGCGGATGGACGGGAGTCAAACTGAATAGGCTGTATGAAAGAGATGACTTTTGAGGCAGGATTTGAAAGTGAAGAGAGAGATGATGTTGCGAATGTCCAGTGGGATAGAGTTCCAGAAGCGGCAGGGGCAGAGTGGCTAAAGGCTCTAGACCCCATGGTGGTCACACGGGCTGGCGGGACAATGGAAGAGGAAGACCTGAGAGTGCAGGTGGGGATGTGGATGTGCAAAAGTTCGGATAGGCACAGAGGAGCTAGGTTGTGGATGGTGTTAAAGGTGAAGATTAAGATCGTAAAGTCAACGCGGTATTTAACAGGGAACTGAGGAGGGATCCCTCCTCCAGGACAGACAGACGTGCAATAGATGTCGGGTGTACAGAGCAGATAAACATAATAACTTTACAGTAATCCTTATGACAAAATGATACATAAAGAGATGTAGAGAGAGACAGAGAAGTATGGTAATAGTAATAGCAGTAGTAGGAGGCATCAGGCAGGACCACAACAACAGTGTAACCACGACCCACAATCCAGGCATAGCTGCAATTCAAGGGACCCTGCGAGACAGTGGAGCACGAAGGCTCCAGAGAAGAGGCCAAGTTAATGACAAGCAGTAATAGGACGTGAATGTGAGCAAATCTTTGTAGATGTTTTTTGTCTCTTTGTGGTATTTTTTGGTTTTTGTCATTTTGTATCTCTTTGTAGTTTTGCCTCTATTTGTGGTCACTTTGAACCTCTTCCTGATCAGTACGTGGTAACTTGAGCCACATTTTGCAGGAGAGGGTCAGGCCCCCTCCCTTACACTTTGGGCCCATTTAGTATTCCTTCCACAAGTCTGCGCCGCACAGGACAAATAAACGCTCCTGCTGGTGGGTGAAGTAATGCGAGCTTGTACATTTTGAGACAACAATATGGCAGCCAGCTGGTAACAAACAATCAGTTAAACAGTAAACTAAAAGATGTTTCTCAACACATTTGCGGTGAAAACTATGCAACACAGTAACAGAATTACTTTTTCTGTAACCACTTATCCTTTAAGTCAGTTGTTTTGCCTGGGGACATGCTGGGGAGCAGCACACACACACACACACACACACACACAAACACACACGAACAGTCATGCACAGGTGCATACTAGGGCTGTCAACGAATATTTTAAATTCGAATTTAAATTCTAATTTGAAAAAAAAACGGACCTTCGAATGTGAAAATTGATATTCGATTGTGGAGAAAAAAAAAAACACCACCGCAGCTGTCCTATTTGCGAGTGGGTGTTGGCCTGGGCGTAGAACAGTTTTGAACAGTTAGAACATGAGGCTGCACTGCAACGTACAAATCACTCCTTCTCATGGCTGCCTGTGCTTTCCCTGTTCTCGCAGCTGCAGCTTGCGCTCTCTTCATCTACTTCATCGCCACTGCTGTACGCGGTTTCGGGACGGTGTTGAAATGTTGGAAGAAGGACGCGAAAGAAACCGTGGCTGTGAAGATCCCAAAATCATCTGAATGTCTCAACAGGGAGATTGCCATGTTGAAAAAGTTAAAGCGTCTCAAGTTAGATCAGCACAATATAATCAAGTTTTTGTGCTGCTTCAACACGAGCCATGGAAGGGCTCTAGTTTTTGAGATGATGGACATCAGCATGCATGACTACATGTTGAAGACCAACTGTGCCCCGATGCGTTTGAGTGACGTCAGCACCATCATTCAACAGCTGGCCAAAGCACTCAAGGCGCTGAAAGGCATTGGAGTGATCCACACAGATTTCAAATTGGACAACATCATGCTGGTGGATCAACGGACACAACCATTCCAAGTCAAGCTCATAGACTTTGGCTTGGCCAAAGCCAAGCAGGGTAAGATGCTACAAAACCATTACTTCAGAGCTCCAGAAATTATTTTGGGCCTTCCATTCTCTGAGGCCATTGACATGTGGTCATTGGGTATTATGACGGCTTTCTTTGTCCATGGTCAATTACTATTCCCAGGAAGAACCGACTATGAAGTACTGCAGTACATTAAAAGAATCCTGGGTCAGCCTGGGTGGACATAAGACAAAGTGTTATTTCACCAGGACTGAGTCCAACAGCTGGAGGCTCAAGACACAAGAGGAGCATTATGGACCGTACAATTCCAGGAGTCCCTTAAACTTATTATGTCACTCTCTGGATGATCTGAAACACATGCACCTGGAGCCGAACAACTCAGCAGAGGCTGTGGAGCGAGCGCAGTATATTGATCTCCTGAAGGCCATGCTGAAACTGGATGGGACTGAGAGGATCTCTCCCACTGAGGTCCTCACTCATCCATTCATTGCTAGTGGCCACCACAGCTCCTATTCCAGGACTCCCATGGAAAAACCAAGACATAGAACCACCAGCATCAATCCAGACCGCCACCGTCCAGCATTATCTCCTCAAGTCCTTCCATCAGGTGTGGTCCTGGTGCGGCCTGCTGCAGCTAAAAACGCGCTGCAGACGGAAGATGAGGACAGTTCAGTCAGTTTGCAGGCTGAGCCACAGAAGACATCCTCAGTGGAAATCACTGACAGTGACGAGACATCCTTGAAAGGTGACACCTTGACCCAAAATCAGACGAAGAAGAAGAAGAACTGTGTGAGGCGTTTCTTCTCTTGGATGAGGAAATCATTCTGCCACAGCATCACCATCACCATCAAAAGGATATAGAAGGTAAGGAGTAAAGTTGTGTGAAAGTTTTTTTCAGGGATGCACGACATTGGATTTTTTGTCAATATGCTGATATATATCAACACATTTGCCCGATAACCAATGGCTGATAACTGACCGATGATGTGTCGATATCATCGTGCATCCCTGTTTTTTTTAGCATGATTCTTCGGAGTTGTGCTATAGAAAAACTATCACAGATCTTCTGAGGGCAGCACGGTGTCTCAGTGGTTAGCCTCTGTGGCCTCACAGCAGGACCTCCTGGCCCTCTTCCTGTCTGTGAGGTGAGCATGTTCTCCCCGTGGCTGCGCGGGTTTTCACCGGGTACTCCGGTTTCCTCCTGCACTTCAAACACATGCAAATCAGGTGAACTGAAGAGAATAAATTTCATTTTAATTAAGTAATACCACTCAAAAATAAATAAATAAATGATTAAAAATAATACAAGGAGGAGAAAGAGCATTATTTCATTTTATAGATTATCTGTCTCGTCTGTCTTTAAAGCCAGATATTTCACTGTCTTGCATTTGGTTGGTTTTCAGTCCTTTGGTATGGTAACAGAAATCATATCTTGGAGTTTGGTATAAACCATTGTATGTATCTGAGCTTTCCATGAGCTTAACAGCTTAAGGGTTCGCGGGGCATATGAAAAAATACAATATGTAGTTTTAGCAACAGCCCTAGAGCTGTGAGATGAGCAGGGAAATCTAGGCGCTGATAAGATGGAGTGATGTTTTCCACAGTTATGGTACAAAGCTGCTTGAAAATCAGCAAAGTATTCCTTTAACAACAATGAAATGATTGTACTAGCTTACCCAATACTTTGTATGAATCAGTTCATTGTTGTTTTCTCTCTGTTCCACCACGTTTTTTGTGCCGTACAAGCTGCTGTACTTGCACAGTCATCTCAGGGTGACTTCTTTAATATATTATGCTTTGTCTTATCAGGTGTTCTGTGAAAACGGGTCACACTCTGTGGCTACATTTAAATTTCAGCTTCCAGATTAAATCAGTCCAGAAACAAAAAAGTCCCATCTGGTCTATATAAGCAGTATGAAAGTCTGCAAGTTATTATGGTGGGGTTTTTTGTTCAAGAAAGTGTTCATTATTTAATTTGAGTCCTTTGTAACTGAGGCTCTTAAGACCGGCTTTCATACATTTATTAAAACCTTTATTCAGTAATCAGTGAAATTGAGGAGAAGGCCTCATTTGGGCTGGCCTCAAGTGGTGTAAATAATTGAGAGAGCACACAATAAACAGGAAAAATACTTATAAGAAATAATTCTAAAACAAAAAACTTTAAATATTTATTATATTTGGACCTCATTCTGTAAGATTTAATATTGGATTTTTGACATATGCTGTAAACTAATGACACACAAAGATACAATAAAAATACAGTTCACACACCAACACACCCCTCCAGAAAACACTCAACAAAATTTGGCAAATATTTCCTGCCACCACCTCCTCCTCCTCCCACTCACCAGTTATCACCTCTGGTCTCTAAATCGCTACCTTGCGGTTGCTTCCTTCCAGCCTGCTGCCTCAGTGTCTCTATGGGTGGGTTTCTTTGACTAAGACCATACAGCAGCATGCAGCCGCTGGTGATGGATTGTCCCATTACTCTGTGACTTCCCTGCTGTGTGCATGTGGTCTACCACAGTGTGTTAAGAGTGGACCGTAGAGTGTTTGTGTGTGAGTGTGTGTTTGTAGGCACTTTTGTATTCCTATAGCTATGAGGTCTAAATGTCCTCATGGACATAAAAATATAAAGAAAACAATCCTTGCTGTTTTTAAGCATTGTTTTTAGAATAAGAACCTGGACTTTGGATTTAGATTAAAGCTGCACTTACTCATTTTTTATCCACTTAACGGTAAAAACAACATTGCCATTATCCTCTTATAACATTGATATGGTGCATGATATCTATTATAGTGTGCAATAGATTGGGAATGACTGAACAGCAGTTACAAATGGATCGGCTGTGTACGCCCCATGAGGACACAGACAAACAATTTTCTAGTACAGCCAATGGGAAAACACCAACACTGACGTGATCACCCACTGCAACCAATAGTGTAACTGCATCATTCACTCACAGTCTTTCATGTTTTTAATGCCGGCCTCTCTTTGTGTGGCCCAGCCAAAACTGTAAGTTGGATATTCACTTATATTTTTGTGCAGTTTTTTGTCTCCGTCAAAACTACATACAGTTTTTGCTCTTCAGCTACGAAATGCTACATTCACAACCCAGTTGCTAACCTATGCTGCGTCTCAAATCGCGTACTTCTGTACTTACACCTAATATTTTGAGTGCATAAGCGCGTTCACACTGAGAAGTATGGAAAAATGCAGTGAACTATGAGTACCTGGATGGTGCACTCAAAACGGTCAAGAAGTTGAGTGTGGAACTATGGACACTTCTCGCCCTCAATAGTCGCCATCTTGACTGTGAAGCAGAAAGGCACTTTTCAAACTGGAAATGGTGGCCGGGGACTGTGCGACCGTGAACGTTGCTGCATTGTACAAATACATGTGTTTTTTGCACTAAGCACCACTATACTGTTGTTGGGTATAAGCCAGCAGTATGTTTACTGGGTTAAATTAGCAGTCTGTAATGATTTGGTACTGCGAACTATAACGCAAATGCTAATGCTAGATTGCTAACTTGCTAATTTGCGGTCGTCATTTCCAGTAAGTGTACAACGGCCGTGTTTGGTTTGAAACAACACTACCCTGTCGAAATTCGCGCACTACACCAATAAGTGCATAGTGCACATAGTATACTTCATGGAAGTGTACTAATGGAAGTATGTGATTTGAGACACAGTGCTAATCTGTGTGCCGTTTGGTGCTTAGCAGGAAGCAAGAAACAAGGTTGATGCAAGCTAAATTTTCTTGCCGAAAAATCAAAACAACGAGCTGAAAGATACTAAAATGCTGCGTAGAGCCGAGGGGAACGACAGAGTTGGTGATAATTCTCTGTGGTTTTGTCACTGTTAGTGACCTCTTTCATATTACATGTGGTCATTTGACTGATTGTTTATGTAAAAAACTTAATACGTGCAGCTTTTTGGGTAAAGGTTTTACATTAAAGGTCTAGTGTGTAAGATTTAGAGGGATTTAGTGTCATCTAGTGGTGAGGATTGCAGATTTTAACCAGCTGAAACTCCCAGTCAGAATTGCTTCAGAGTTCATTGTTCGGGAGGTTTTTACTGACAGCCGAATTATCTGCCGAGGTCTCTTCCTCTCTAAAACAAGCAGACCCTGTCATTTACACTGGTAAAAACATGTCACAAATTATTGTTTTCACTACAGTGTTCAGCACATCGCAGACAGCCCACTTGCCCAGCACCTTCAAATGTGTGTTTACTTATTTTTGTCAGACAGCTTCAAGTGTTCTCACATTATTTCTGATCCAGATGTTCAGTAGACTTTTACTGTGAGTTGAATTATCCAAAGAAATGTGCTCCTTTCCAAAACACACAGGCCTGTTGTTTAAAACAGGGTAAAAAACACTGAATGAGGCAGTTTCAAGTTAAAAAAAAAAAAGAAAAAAAAGTTTCAACGACGGTGTTTGGCATGTCAGAGATGATCCACTTGCACAGCACCTGTTCATGTGTGCTCACCTTTTTCTCTCTGATAGCTTAAGATCCAGCATTTGGGTAGTTTTCACCAGGAGCTGATTTATCCGCAAGATCTGTTCCTAACCAAAACAAACGGACCTGGTGATTTAAACTGGTAAAAACACTGAATAAAGCAGTTTTACGTTAAAAAGTCTCTCCAATGCTCTCATCATGGAGGGGCCTCTAGCTATGGTAGCTGACAAGTAACCACGAATGGCCCTTTCTAAAGCAAGTGTTTGGTGTGTCCATTCTGAGCTACTGAAACATTGCGGTGCAGCACGGTGAACTCTGTGGATCAGGACCAGCTCCCTATGTAGATATAAACTGCTCATTCTAAGGTGACAAAAACATGATTCTTATTCTCTTATCCCCTTAAGTCCTACAAAATGAATTGAAGATTTGGGTTTAGGTAGAGGTTTCAAATGGGACTGGGATAAGAGTTAATGATATACATGTAGTAATGAGGACAACCATGTGTGGATGTGTGTGTGCACTGCAGAGTTGATAACTTTATGAAGTAACAAACTAATCATTCACTTCAAAGGAAAAATGGTGGATACCGAGTGTGTGCATGTGGTCCATTAAAATCAGAGACACTTTTGCAGAATTCACATTGACAGGGAAATTACATCCTGTCTGAACGTGCCTGCACACGCAGCACCAGAACACAGCCACTACAGTAGCTTCAATAAGCAACTATTAGCACAGCAAATGATGTGTTTTTAAATTGCACGTCATGTACAAACACGGACTGGTGCTCTGTTCTTTCGTTTTTTGCTGTTGTTTCTTCCACTTTGTGCTTGAGGAAGGATTCAAGTTACAGTTCTGTTTCTTAAGACACTTGCTTTGATTTTTCACTAAACAGCCCACACTCATAGGATGTTCTTCTACACCCACCCGCCTCCACAGCCCCATGCACCAAGTCCTCCCACCAGCTGGTACTCTGCAACAATTCCCATCACATGTCATGTTAGTTTTGAGCCCTCACTGAAAAGCTCTAATAGACATCCTAAATGCTGTTTCAGCCTGATGAGCACCTGTTATTTTTTATCTTTCACCGGCACCGTGATTGTGTATTATAACGTGCCCTCCTCTGTGCACATGCAGCCTTGAACAAAGAACGTGTGGGCCCTGCAAACCTGTGGGCCGGCCCACCCCACGCAGACCTCTCTTTCAAGCACTGTCAAGCACCAAGGCCCTGAGGCTCAGCATTAAAATCCTATTGGGCTCGTCCAAGTACACCTTGACAATGACAACATGTTATAAATATGACATATATTGCCTGATATAGAGCTTGATATACTGTACTTCATTCATGCTCATCTTCTCCGTCATTCATCACCCTCTCAGCCTCCTGGCTCCTCTCCATTCAAACATCTTCCTGCTTCCCTTTATTATTTTATCAGCTTAACTCTAAGAGGAAGCCTCCTCCTGATTAATTTCCTCCAATCAATGAAGCCTAGAGCTACCACTCCTCTCACTTAGCCACAAAGGAACCAATCACTAATCACCATCCTCTTTATCAATCCAATTAGCTGCACCTGTAGAACGCCGCCCGCTCCCAGCTTCTCCTGACGCTGATGCAAACATCCAGCTGTGTTTGGATTCCTACCACTGGCTTTTCTTCCCACCTGCGGCACATTGCTGTTGCCATTAAGTGCTGTTTGCTGTGCTCTGTCATCTTGTGTGAAGCGGGAGAGTGATTCTCCAGGGGCGCCGCCTTCAGCCTCGATGTAAACCTGCTGTCAGATCCTTGAGAATGCAACAAAGTGTGTTGATTCTGCCCTTAAGAAGGCTTGTTAAGGAAATTAAACTGTTTGCACTGCCCCTCCCACAACCACTTATTGCTCATGGTGTTCATAATATCCAGTGTGATTGGTAGCTATAATGCCTACAACCCAGATTCATGGGGTTACTGGCATAACCCTGGTTCTCTAAAACATGCAAAATTTCAAATCTGCATTTTACATTTTATGCTATATATTGTTTAAATGAGTGTCCCCCAATTGAAATACAGCATACCTGCCAGTAATTTTGGCTGCCCAAAATGTGTCTCTGAGCTGTTGTAGCTGACACATCTGTGGTATACTGCCCAGAGTCTGCCCAGACTTAACTGCCAATATCCCTGACATTTTTATACCATCAATTTTGTATGCAAATCTGATCATGAATACATCAGTGGAAGAAAACTAATCTACTGGAATTTGTCATAGTAGATGACACCCTAGATATAACATGTTAAAGGGAAATTTAGATTTATTTCAACCTGTCTCCTATCATCCTAAATTTGTTTCAAGTGACTAGTGACATAAAAATAATAGTTAGCATGTTAGCCGTTAGCCTAGATACAGCCGGGGCACATAGTAGCGTCAGACCTGTTAAAACGTAAGTGAACGGGCAACCTTCAAGTGCAAAGTTAGTCCACTAAACAAGCTTTTTTTCCACAAAGACCGCCTCATATCGTTAGGATAAATGTCAGAGAACATATAGAAAACGACATGTAAACGTGTTGTCTTACCTTACCGGTGTGCTGCCGTGTTTGTTTACCATCTAGCTCTGCTTTCCAAGGCGTGGCCGAAATATCGCAAGAACAAGCAGCGATCTCATACCGTGCCTGAAATCTCGCTGGAAGGCAGAACCGGACAGTAGCCTGAAAAGTTCATTCATTTATTTTATGAAAGATTTATAGAATAATGGCTTTTATTTACTTTTATTTTGCGAATAAGAAACAATAAATTGTGACGACAATAAAGCCTCCACAAAATAACATTTTCAGTCTTGTGTGCAATTTACCCTGGCTTCATCTGAGTAGAGGAAAGCTCTGTTAGTTGCCAGGCTAATTTATGCAATGTAAAATGCCATAGGCTTGTGAAAATAATGTTGGTATGTTATATTTGTTTGGAAAACGTGTTTAGTACGAGACAGTTGTTTTGTTGGTGAACCTTGTGAGTTGTAATGGAGCAGGATTTTGTAACGTTAGCTTTGTTAAATGTTGCTGTTGCTCCTGGTTTTTTATGAGGAGAGGAACAGTCCGCAAGCCAGTAAGCTAATTTATACAAAGTAAAATGCCATAGGCTTGTGCTTGCATGTTGTATTTGTGGGGAAAATGTGTCCAGCAGAAGACAAGTGCTTTGTCTGTGAATGCTGCGAGTTATAGTGAAGCTGATTTGTGTACTTGTGTTTGAAATTGTCTCTATTAAGCCATGTTTAATGTGTGTTTTGGGTGTGTTTTGAATCAACTAAACTCTACAGCACTTCACAGAAACTCCACTGCAGACTAGTATTTTGGAGGTGTAACTGCAGAGTGACACAGACACACCACCGCACAAGTATAAATGCTCACAACGACGTAGGCTACGGCGTAGGCTTTGCATACGGCTGATACAAAAATATATATATTAGCCTTTAGGAGTCACTGTGGCTTAGGCCTTTGAGCCTATAGACAGAGTCCTATCTTCCACTCATTTTGATATTTGGACCAGTACAGGACCTACAATGTGTAATGTTGATTTATACTTTCCCCCTAGACCAAATCACAATGTCTGTTTATAATAGTTTCTAGGTAGAAAACCCCAACATCACGTACATTAAATGTAATGCTGCTCAGCAGATGCGGCCTCAATTGGTTAGCTTTTAGCCACCTAAAAAAACAATATCAGTTAAAGTGGACTCTATATTTACAAGATTTTCACCACTTACCTTTTTGCTAGACAGCCCTTTCCGATGTGGAACTGAAACTGTTATCTCAAAGCCACCAGACTCTATTGACTGAAAAATTCATTTAAGAACACAGGAGTTGCTGGTCTGCAGCTGCCTTGATCAGTTAGTATGTAATGTAATGCAAAGAAATAATCCAAATATTGTAAAAGTGATTTTTTTAGTGGCTACAATCTTTTTTTTTTCCTCCGGCCCTGTCCACATCAGAACATTGCATAGCTTTCTTGCTGGAAGATTTGGTTTATAAGAGATGACAGCAAAGTAATACAGTGCATAAAGTAAGCACAGCAGAAATGTCAGACAGATGAGACCACTATGTAAACATTGCAGTTACAGCCGAAAATGACAACAGAAGTAAACAAGTTTGCTAATTTCCCATATCTCTATAATTAAAATCAATGGCCAGTTGTCTACCTGGAAGTGGTTCTTGTTAAGTGTGACATCATCAGTGTTATTCAGATTCAGATTTCTTTATTGTCATTGTACAAACATACAATATTTTGGTGTCTTTTAGTGCAGTTAGCTTCAGTTCAGAGTTCAGTATGATAATGGCTTTGGGGTAGAGACTGTTTGTGAATCTTGTTTTGTTGATGGACTTGTAGGCTTTTTTGGAGGGCAGCAGTTCAAACAGGTGATGCGCAGGATGGAATGAGTCTTTTTGGATGTTATGTGTTTGCTACAGGCACCTGGAGGTGAAGATGTCATCCAGCGCAGGTAGCTGTTAGTGCATGATGTTCTGTACAGCTTTTATGGCTCTCTGCAGAGTCACAAATCAGTCTCAAGTCCTACGTCAAAAGTTTTGAGTCCTGAACAAGTTAAAATGCACTCTTTACCAAATTTAATGCCAATAGTAAAGTAGTAATCTATTACATTTACAAAAGTCATGAATGCTTTTAATAGTTGTATTCATCTGTGAAAACAAGTTTGATGGAAGTTGTTGCATGTCTGTAATTTTTGACCTACATGTTTTGCACACTGCAGTTTGTTTTTAGTTGACTGTCACATAGTTTTTGTAAGTGAACAAAATATCTTTGGTATCATTTTTGAACTGGCGCTCAGTAACCTAACATTAGCTTTTCATAGTTCTCTCCTGCAACTTGACTGGATGCTGTTGGATTGGTTTAAACAAAGTGGATCTGAGGAAAAAAACTGTCAACTTGATTTCTCTGTGACGCCAACTTTTCAGCACATTAGCTAACCTTAGCTTTGATAGCAAAACAAACCAGAGGAAACTGTTCAAGTGTCGTCCTCCTTAATAAGATTGGCATAGTAATCAACCACAAAGCTTCCTGTGAATATTCTATCCACTGAGTGAGAGCATACAGGTCGGCCAGTCTGGTCCCGTTGGTCAGTGTTTACTTATTCAAGTAATACTTGCAATCCCAGAGAGTCAATCAATCAATCAATCAATCAATCAATTTTATTTATAAAGCCCAATATCACAAATCACAATTTGCCTCACAGGGCTTTACAGCATACAACATCCCTCTGTCCTTTGGACCCTCACAGCGGATAAGGAAAAACTCCCCAAAAAAAACCCTTTAACGGGGGAAAAAAACTCAGGAAGAGCAACTGAGGAGGGATCCCTCTTCCAGGACGGACAGACGTGCAATAGATGTCGTACAGAACAGATCAGCATAATAAATTAACAGTAATCCGTATGACACAATGAGACAGAAAGAGAGAGAGAGAGAGAGAGAGAGAGAGAGAGATGCAGGACAGACTTTAATGACAGTAGCTTACAACAACATTAATGAAAGTAATTATATTATAGTTATAGTTCTGGTTACTCTGATACAATATGTTGAAAGTATATATTAATATCTGGTAGTATACATGTGTGACAATAATCATATGTGTATAATAACCGTAGAAGTATGACTAATGACTAATGATGGCAGCAGCAGCAGGAGGCATCTGGCAGGACCACGGCAGCAGCACAACCACACACGTCACGCTGTCCAGGCACCGCTGCGATATGAGTTAATCTGAGAGACAGTGGAGCACAAAGGCTCCAGAGAAGAAGCTGAGTTAGTGACATCCAGAATGGCCGAGTTAGCAAGATGCAGTAATAGGATACGAGAGAGAGAGAGAGAGAGAGAGAGAGAGAGAGAGAGAGGGGAGGAGAGAAGGTGCCACAAGTAACCCTGCGTTCTCAGAGCGCACTGTTCTGGTGGGATAATAAGGCACTATGAGCTCTCTTAGATATGATGGAGCTTGACCATTTAGAGCTTTATAAGTTAACAGTAGGATTTTAAATTCAATTCTGGATTTTACAGGGAGCCAGTGCAAAGAAGCTAAAACAGGAGAAATATGATCTCGTTTCTTAGTTCCTGTTAGTACACGTGCTGCTGCATTCTGAATTAGCTGGAGAGTTTTTAAGGACTTACTAGAGCTACCTGATAATAGAGAGTTACAGTAATCCAGCCTTGAGGTAACAAAAGCGTGGACCAATTTTTCTGCATCTTTTCGGGTCAGGATAGGCCTAATTTTCGCAACATTACGCAGATGAAAAAATGCAGTCCGTGAGGTTTGTTTTAAATGAGAATTAAAAGACAAATCTTGATCAAATGTTACTCCGAGGTTTCTTACGCTAGTGCTAGAGGCCAGAGCAATGCCATCTAGAGAAACTATGTCATGAGATAGAGAGTCTCTGAGTTGTTTGGGGCCAAGAACAATAACTTCAGTTTTGTCTGAATTTAACATCAGGAAATTGGTGCTCATCCAGGTTTTTATGTCTTTAAGGCAGTTACGGAGTTTAGTTAATTGATTACTTTCTTCTGGCTTCATCGATAAATACAACTGTGTATCATCCGCATAACAATGGAAATTTATAGAGTGATTTCTAATGATGTTGCCTAAAGGAAGCATATATAGAATAAATAGGATTGGTCCGAGCACAGAACCTTGTGGAACTCCAAAACAAACTTTAGTACGTAAGGATGATCATTATGAACGTCAACAAACTGAAAACGATCAGATAAATAAGATTTAAACCAGCTTAGTGCAGAACCTTTTAGGCCAATTAAGTGATCCAGTCTCTGCAGTAGAATTTGATGGTCAGTAGTGTCAAACGCCGCACTAAGATCTAATAAAACAAGTACAGAGACGAGTCCTTTGTCTGAAGCAATCAGAAGGTCATTTGTAATTTTAACTAGTGCTGTCTCAGTGCTATGATGCACTCTAAATCCTGACTGAAATTCCTCAAATAAATTATTATCATGGAGAAAATCACACAGCTGGTCTGCGACTACTTTCTCAAGGATCTTTGACATAAAGGGAAGATTAGATATTGGTCTATAGTTGGCTAACACCTCTGGATCCAGGGTGGGCTTTTTTAGGAGAGGTTTAATTACAGCTACCTTAAAAGACTGTGGTACATAGCCTGTTAATAAGGATATATTGATCATATCTAATATATGAGTGTTAACTAAAGGTAAGACCTCCTTAAGTAGCCTAGTTGGGATGGGGTCTAAGAGACACGTTGATGATTTAGATGAAGAAATCACTGCTGTCAATTCTTGAAGAGAAACTGGGGAGAAGCAGTCTAAATATATATTAGGTCTTACAGCTGTGTTTGAGGTTAGATAGGTAGGCCTACTATCTGAGGACAGGAGGTCATGAATTTTGCCTCTAATAGTTAGAATTTTGTCATTAAAAAAGCTCATAAAATCATTACTGCTAAGGGCTAAAGGAATACAAGGCTCAATAGAGCTGTGACTCTCAGTCAGCCTGGCTACAGTGCTGAAAAGAAACCTGGGGTTATTCTTGTTTTCTTCTATTAAAGCTGAGTAATAGTTTGCTCTGGCATTGCGGAGGCCCCTCTTATAAGTTTTGAGACTGTCTGCCCAGATTAAATGAGATTCTTCCAGTTTGGTTAATCGCCAATTCCTTTCAAACTTTCGCGATATTTGTTTTAACTTACGGGTTTGAGAGTTATACCAAGGAGCGAACTTTCTTTGCTTTGTTAACTTCTTTTTAAGAGGAGCTACAGAGTCGAGTGTTGTTCGCAGCGAGCCTACGGCGCTATCAACAAAATGATCAATTCGGGAGAGGTTAAAGTTGGTACGGGAAACCTCTGTTACTGAAGGACTTGGTATTGAATTTTAACTATGGAGTAATCATTTCCTTAAATTTTGCAACAGCACTATCTGATAAACATCTAGTATAGTAACTGTTGCTGAGTGGCGTGTGATCGAGTAAAAAGAAATCAAAAGTAATCAGATAATGATCCGATAGCGAGGGATTCTGTGGAAAGACTGATAGATTATCAATTTCAATTCCATATGTCAGAACTAGATCGAGGGTATGGTTAAAACAATGAGTGGGTTCATGTACACCCTGACTGAAGTCAATGGAGTCTAATAATGAGATAAACGCGGTAGCCAGGGAGTCATTATCAACGTCGACATGAATGTTAAAATCGCCTACAATAATAACTTTATCTGATTTAAGAACTAAACTGGATAAAAACTCTGAGAATTCAGATACAAATTCAGAATACGGGCCAGGAGCACGGTACACTATAACAACTAAAAGTGGCTGCGAGGTTTTCCAGGTCGGATGTAAAAGACTAAGAACGAGGCTTTCAAATGAATTATAATCTAGTTTAGGTTTAGGGCTGATTAACACACTGGAGTTAAAAATGGCTGCAACTCCCCCTCCTCTGCCGCTGCCTTGAGGAATGTGGGTATTATCATGACTGGGAGGAGTGGACTCATTTAGACTAACATAATTATCTTGACACAGCCAGGTTTCAGTGAGACTGAGTAAATCAATATGATTATCTCATATTAATTCGTTTACTAACACTGCTTTAGACGATAGAGACCTGATATTTAACAGTCCGCATTTAATTCTCCTGTTTTGTCTTTCTGTCACAGAAGAGGTTTTAATTTTTATGAGGTTGTTATGCACAACTCCTCTTTGTTTAATTTTAGATTGAAATAATTTAGGTGGTCGGGGGACAGACACCGTTTGTATGAAACTATGAAAACTATGGCTGGGTAACTGAACTAGAAGCTCAGAGAGGTGTATAGGATTGCGACTCTGAGTCCTGATCTCAACTCTGGGTTGTCAGGGATTTAAATTACTAATAAAATTTGCCAGGTTCCTAGAAATGAGAGCAGCTCCATCCAAAGTGGGATGAATGCCGTCTCTCATAATAAGACCAGGTTTTCCCCAGAAAGTTTGCCAATTATTAACGAAATAATTATAATTACGAAACCCACATCGTTTGCTGGACACCACCTGGACAGCCAGCGATTAAATGATGACATGCGGCTAAACATGTCATCACTGGTCAGATTTGGGAGGGGTCCAGAGAAAACTACGGAGTCCGACATCGTTTTTGCGTATTCACACACCGAGGCAATATTAATTTTAGTGACCTCCGATTGGCGTAACCGGGTGTCATTGCCGCCGACGTGAATAACAATCTTACTGAAACTACGTTTAGCTTTAGCCAGCAGTTTTAAATTTGATTCAATGTCGCCCGCTCTGGCCCCAGGGATACATTTGACTATGGCCGCTGATGTTGCTAACTTCACGTTCCGCAGAATAGAGCTGCCAATAACCAGAGTTTTATCCTCAGTGGGTGTGTCGCTGAGTGGGGAAAAGCGGTTGGAAACGTGAACAGGCTGGTGGTGAGCCGTGGGCTTCAGCTTGGAGCTATGCCTTCGGCGAACCGTAACCCAACCTCCCGGCTGAACGGGAGTTACCGGAGGACAGCTAGCAGAGGCTAAGGCTATGCTATGTGGCTCCGCACCGGCTACAGGGGGCTGGCTAACTACCGCAGCTACTGAATGGTTTTCCATGGTGCAGAGCCGCGCTTCTAATTCACTAAGCCTCGCCTCCAACGCAGCAAATAAGCTACACTTGTTACAGTTACCACTGTCGCTAAAGGAGGCAGAGGCATAACTGAACATATGGCACACCGAGCAAGAAAGAGCAGAGGGAGAAGCCATCGCTAACTGTAAAGCTAATGTAGCTACCAAGGCTAGTAACGTGCAAACAACAGCTAAGAGATTAGCAGGGAAGTCGTAGAAAGGAGGAGAGCTATAACTGCTTAAACAGAACTAGTGTGGGTTAAGACTTGGAGTAGATGTTAAAGCAACTGAAGTGAGAAAGCAGAAAGCAGGCTAGTAGAATTCACCAGAGCAGTACAGAGACGCTGTCACAGAAACACCGGAAATGACACAACTCGCTTACCGCAATACGTCAGCACGTCAACTGGTCTGAGTGAGTGACCTGACATGGTAAATTCAGTCTGACGATCTACACTAAAATTAGAGCCCTGTTGGTTGAAGAAACAGAGCTTTATATTTCTACATGAATTAACTAAGGTGAAGTTAAGCACACATTCACTCTGATCAGCGTTCTACTGCTCCGTCTCCCCAGACAGAGTGCCCAGAGTGCATTCTGTCACTCCGAGAGTGCTGTACTCTGGATAAGTGACTTACACTTTGACCGTGTTCCGAATTTACGAACAGTCCAGTTTGTGCCAGAGTGCACTCAGGAACTCGGAATGAGTATTTCTAAATGCACCAAGTATTATCTTCCTCTATTGTCTAAAACAAGCCAACAGAACTTGCTAGCTAGCGCTAGCTAATGTCTGCGGAGAATTGTTTTTGCCTCAGGCTAAGTCTCGCCCACTAAAAAAACGTCATTCTGTTAACTAACTAAAGGGTCCATGGTGTCAATGTTAGGGGAGTCAGGAAATGACTTGACTCATGGCACACCTTTTAAATTACATAGTTTTTAATATTTGGGCTTGGGGGAAGGTATCAAGTATTTTTAAGTCAAAAGGCTCAATACTAGGTGTGGGGTCAGTGGTGTTCAAGTCAAAGTCGAGGTGCAAGTCTTCTTTGATTTTGTATAGTATAAAGTCATCAAATTTGTGAGTTGAGTCCAAGTACTGGGTTCCCTTTATGCCCCAGGAGAAACCCCTCCATTGTCACTGTGTAGTTTACACAGTGAAATAAAGTGATTGAAATTCATATTTAAGTTGAAATTAAAGGGAAAAAAGGAGTAAAATGTCAATGTATAGCACAGTGGGGGGAGTAGACAAAGAATAGGGATCTAGGGATCTATTCTTTTTCCTTCTCTTTAGGAGGAAAGGATGGTTCCCAGTGTGGTAATAATTCTTGGGAAACAGGCGGTAAGTTTTCAAGTGAGGGTGGTGGAAGGTTATGTAAAACCAGCATTTGACTCATATAAAGATTGAGACTGTGATTAGTGACTACAGTGAGAACTGTGGAGCAATGATTAGGGAGCTTTTTCTACCCATGAGCTATGCCCAGGAGTGTTATGGCATTAAAATATAGGTATTTTTTTCTCTTCCCACTGTGGGTTCCTGGCTCAGGAAAGGCTTTACACAGTAAGCTCCTCAAGTATTTGGACAGTGACACACTTTCTTATTATTCTGGATGTGAAATGACAGCATCGCTGCTGACTGCCAGCTTTAATTTCAGGGTATTTTTCTAACATGCTGGTTGAAAAGCAGAGCTACTGTCCTTATTTTCACGTCGCCCCTTATTACACCGCGCTTAAAAGAATTTCAACAGATTAGGATTGCAACGAATTATCAAGTCTCCTTTTTTTTTTACTTGTCAGAAATTCTTCATGTGCAATTACTTCTGGGAGAGGAGACAGAATTGGAGAGGCAGCGCTCAGTGCTGATTCGAGACAAGCAAGGTGACACAGAAAAAAGACAGAGATATGGAGACAAAATTAGAGAGAGAGCAGAGAAGGGCAGAAAAAGACGATAGGCAAAAAGAGAAACACCTGACAGCTCCAGCCCTTCACTCCACTTTACCAGCGTGAAGCTTTACACCTCGGCAATATTTGCCCCCCAAACAGCTCCCTCCGCGGGCTGTCAGCCTTGAGACTGTCCCTCTTCACACCCAGAAGCTATCCGCAGTGTGACAGGCATGCACAAAAACAAACTAACACACAGACAGACATACACAGCCACAAATCTAGTACACAGGTATGCTGTCAGGTATACATACACATCCCCTGATGGGTGCACACACACACTAAAACCCACACAGACGCACTCATAAGGCTAAGTGAGGTGGAAGAAGAATCCTATCAGCTGTCCACCTACAGATTGAGAATGGCTTGAGCCTCACCTGGGGACACAAACACACACACACACACACACACACACACACACTTGCAGGCTTGTCACTTTAACTGTGCTAACTTGCTGAAGCTTGCATCTGACGTGAAATGCGGATGACAGTCTTCACCCCAAGTCCTCTGCATCAGTTTATAAACAAATAAGTGAGTTGAAGTAAGTGACAGTGTTGCATTACAGTTAGCCACGACATAATCCTGCCTTGAGGAATCAGCACTGCATTGCATCAGCTACTCGAAAAAGTCTTTCTTTTGACTAATCGTCTGAGAGGTGTGAAACAGTTCATCTTTGTTAATGTCTTTAACTGAAATTAATCTGATATTATCTCTCTGGCATGCTTCTTAGGTGCCACCGAATGAAAACAATGAGTGAGCAGGAAGCATGAGAATTCATTTTTGCAACTGTGTTTGATTGTGAATTTGGCATTTGAAAATAAATAATAAACGCCATGCCTAATCGATAACAATATGTTGCACAGTTCAGCCAAATTGTGTGACGCAGGGGGTGTTATTAATGCAATTATCTCCTCTCATGCACAGGTTTTGATGTTGTGTATTATTCCCCTCTGATCAAATTCCAATCTGGATACAAATACTGAAATTATGCAAATTAAAAGTCATTTTACAGGTTAAAATTCTGCAGGATGGACTGTCTGCTTTACTGTACTGTCCATTCTGACATCTTGCAGAAGGACAAAATGGAGACGAAGAGATTAAGGGACTGACAAATTACAAAAACCAAGTATTCAGGGGTACAACAAGTAAATAGGAAAATGTTTAAATTAAAGATAAGTAGCTAAAAAAGACAGAGGGTGGTGCCAAATCATTGTTTTTTAAGCCTCAAGTGAGGCTACATTATTGAGATTAAGAAAAACTTATGCTAATAAAAATTAAACAAGTGCTTCTGGATTTGTATTGTTTTGTTTGTATATTTACTTTGTTTTTGCATAACTTCTATACAAAACGAGTCAGTCAACACACTCAAATAGGAAAAATATAATCAACATAATAGGTTTTCATGAGTCTGCCAGTAATAGCAGCATGCTAGTTAGCTTATCATTGTTTTTGGCGGTGCTACGTGGATATATTATAGACAGAGGTGTATGTTCCTTTGTGAATGTGAGGTCGATGAGGAAAATTGTTTGGTGGCTCAGGCAATATGCTAGTTAGCTTAACATGTGTTTAAGCTGGTTGCTGTTAGCTAGCATGTTGTTAGCTGATGGGTTTAGTCGGTGATAGGCTATTATTGACAGGTTTATGCTTTCTTTGTGAAGGCCATGTAAATGATGGATGTAGCTCTAACATGGAGGGGGCGGGGTTTATGACCAGCCAGCCACTAGGAGGCAATCAAATGCTGTGTCTCGAATCGCGTACTTCTGTACTTACACTTAATATTTTGTGTGCATAATTGCATTCACACTGAGAAGTATGGAAAAATGCAGTGCACTATGAGTACCCGGATGGTGCACTCAAAATGGGAGTGTGGAGTGTGGAACTATAAACACTCCTTGCACTCAATGGTCGCCATCTTGGCTACGTAGCGGGAGGGACCACTTTTCAAACTGGAAATGGCGGCCAAGGACTGCGCGACCGTGAACATCGCTGCATTGTATAAATACATGTGTTGTTTGCACTAAGCACCACCACTATACTGTTGTCAGGTATAAGCCAGCAGTATGTTTATTGGGTTAACTTAGCAGTCTGTAATGATTTGGTACCGCAAACGATAACGCGAATGCTAATGCTAGTTTGCTAACTAGCTAATTTGCTGTCATCATTTCCAGTGAGTGCACAACGGCAGTGTTTGGTTTGAGATAACACTACCCTGTCGAAATTCGCCTACTACATCAATGAGTACATAGTGCACATAGTATACTACATGGAAGTGTACTAATGGAAGTATGTGATTGACACACCAAAAATGTTTTGACTTAATTTTTGGGGAGCTGTCATGTTGCCCAACACGCTGTCTAGCTGTCTGTGGTCACAACGCCCAAGAAATGACTGGTCTGCTATCGGGATTTGACCCATTAGGTCTGATAACATTTTAAGTCTAGAAGAACCACGATTAAATAATTTTATCCCCGTTCAAGGCAGCGGAGGGCTGAGCTGCATTAGCCAACTTGGGCGGTGGAAGCTCGTCAAAGCTCGACCGCTTTAAGTATCTTGTGCACTTGCTCTATGGGCTTACTTTCTACCCATAGAGCTGGCGCAGTGGAGACTTCTACCAGGCAAGTTAGCTCCTCTAACTTGAAGAGTGATAAAAATTGTGTATTCATGCAGCTCTTTTAGACTTTAGTAATGTTGTTGGACTGAATGGATTAAATCCTGATAATGAGAGAAGTCATTTCATGGGGCTTGTGACACTCAAAAAAATGTATCCATTGATTTACAGACGTCTTTTTCACAAAGCAAGTCTATGGGGAAACGTCTTTTTGGCCCCTTATGGCATCACGTGATGGACCTGGACATTGTAATTCCACATTTGGTCACGATGTAAAATTTATTTCAAGACACAGTGCCATCCCTGGGGGCTTGCCTTATGCTAAGCTTAGCAAAAAGCTATAAAAGCTCTTCTTGTTTTCACTATTTCTTTGATGGCAACATGTAAGCTACAGGAGATTAATGGCAGACTGGTCATGTGCAAAATTTGAATGCACAACTTTGGGAGGACATATAGTCCAGTGTAGCTCAGTGACTCACTATAGCACTCCATTTAACCAATTAAGCAGAAAGCAAACAGACTGTGCTGGCATTGCAGAGACAAACAGTAACACCAGACTGTTTCCACATAAAAATAAGCCCATTTAACAACCTCCATCTCCCTATTTGGATCTCTAAAACATTGAGCCATTATGCACAGCGTATCCTGCCATCCCCAGTCATAAGGCCCTTACAGTTATGACAGGATTTTGAATTGTAGACAGACACAACATGAATGTCAATAATCCAGGCATGACAAAACTTAACAGCGGCTCCAACAAACTTCACAGCTCCTGTAAGATCATCTCTCATGCTATGAAAACCTCTGATAGCGGTCATTAATCATTCCAGTAATTACGAGGCAGAAAATAAACAGTGGGGGTGTGTGGCTCCTTCACACACTCTTTTTTTTCCTCTCTGCCATTCACTTAGTCTTTTGTCATTCCTTTCAATATCACATGCACATGCTTTGCCTTTGTCTCTTCTTTTTTGCTTCAACCCTGATCCCCACTCGTTCTTGCTCCAACACTCCCGTATTCCCTCCATCTCCCATTCTCTCCGTCCTGCCAATACATTGTGTCTGTGTTTGAGCAAGACAGAGAGAAGCCATTGGCAGGTAATTTGGAAGAAAACAGCGCTTCTGTTCTATAGACTGATATGCCAACAGTGATACTTACCAACTCAACCTTCTCTAATTACTTCCCAGCCATTCGTAGACACTTTGTTGTTTACTTGTGGGTGAGTTTTTGTGTGCATCTCTGCCGCATTGTTTGCAGTTGGGCATTTTTCATCGGAATGGGACTTTGTCTCCAGAGCTCGCTGGCCAGCTCCGAGCCCGGGCAGTAAAACCCATTTGGGGGTATTATGGACTGAGCGAGAAAGGTACTGTGAATGGTGGAGTAGATTATGGAGCGATTCCCTTGAGCTCTCCTCCGCCTCTTCACATTACACAGCTAATACACACACACACACACACACACACACACAGGTTCTGTGGCATTGCTTGTCCCCTGGATCAAACCAGATTTGTATTCAGTCAGCTGGGAGCCGGCCAATTCACGCTGCACTCAACAGTATGGCTCGGCAGGCTGTTTCGCCATGCATTTACATTTGTTTGGCTGTCAACACATTTTGGTACAATATAAGAACAGGTTAGGGCTCGGCAAGGTCAGCGTTTTGTTGCACTCCAATAGGAAATCAGAAGAACATGATCACACCTTTCCAATCGTTGCCACATGTGCGCACATAAACAAGTAATACCCACCAAGCTACCCATTCCTCCTGCTGGCTTTCATCCCCCGAGTTTACTGTATATTGCTATTCTAGCCGACTGAGATTGTTAGATAACGCAGACACATATCCCATATCCCCAGATCTCTTTCGGGGTTATTTTGTATTTAGCCTTCTAGTGGCTGGTCTCACATGACTGCACTAGCCTCTTGCTCAACGCTGTGCCGAGAATCCATAAAGCCACCTTGAGGATTCAGGCCTGTCAATCCCCCCCCCCCTCAAGAATACTGATTCCTGCCCTTCATGCTTCTCCTCTGTTGCTCAGTTGTAGGGTTGAGATAAAAAGAAAGACAGAAAGTGGAATGTGCATAAGACACGTTGTAAAGAGGTCTGCTGTTTGGAAGAGGCCGGCCAAGAAAGAGAGATCCCGGGGTCTGACAGAAAATATGAAAGGGTGCGATGTGGAGGCCAGGGGCTGGGGGAACGAGTAGACACTGAAGTGAGGATATTAAAATGCTGGAGGGGAAAGCTGGGGGCAACAGAATGGAAACGGTCTGAAGGGAATGTGTGCAGAGGAAAGAGTTGAGATAGAAGTGGGGCACCGGGGTTGGAAAAACAGTACGGGAAGGGAGTAAAGAAGTGGCTGAGCGCCGTGGTCAGGAAAGTTAAAAAAAAGGTTGTCTCAGATTGGAGATGAAGGTGGGGGAAAGGCTTGAGTTGGGCTATGACTGGAGGAGAGATTAGACTGCTGCCTGCCTGTCTGGGATTGATCTAATACATGTTCTTGATCGAATATGGATGATGAGATAGCAGATTGCCAAACGGCCCGAAGCATGACGGAGAAATGAAATCTTCCTCAACTCCACATGTAAATCTTTGTATTTGTTTATGATATAATTCAAAAAGTTCTTAACCCATTTAGAAATCAATCATGTTTTGAAGAAAGGGATTTGTTTTCAGTGAGACACAGTCTTATTACAGCAAAATAATGCCCGTCAGTTAAGCTCCTGTAAGGAGGCACAGTTTCTCTTCTATAAATGGCCCTTTTACAGGCTTTAGACTGAGCGTGGCAGATTTAAACCAACGGGAAATTTACACACAATGGCTTTGATTAGAGCCTAGCTTCATGCTCACCTCCTATTCCCAGACTTCTATTTCCAAGCATCTCACAGCGTTGCTTCCAAAAAGCCCATATGGGATCATTTCAGATTCCCAGAGAAATATATTCATTACCATGCAAATTAGTTTGGGAGTCGTTGACTTAAAGCATTCGCCATACTTCATTTCAGAGTCTGTAAATGCAATTAATGGGACCTCGTTCACAAGAAAGAGAATTGCCGGCAGATAATTGTCATTGTCGGGATCCTATTAAAAAGTTTCTCCCCCCAGTAAAACATAGCATTGAGAGGAAACGCCGGCCATCGCGTCACTCCGACATAGGCCCCATAATGGGATAATAAAACCTCTTTCATCTGCCATGAATGGAGCGATACTTGCAACAAAGCAACACAAAATGATTTCCGACATGATTCTGAGAGCACCCCATTCAATTACCATTCTTGAACAATCTATGCAAATTAGCTACCTGCAGCGCCCAGCTGCGACGGGTGCCGTGCAAAATCCTACTTAGCAGGGATTGGGGAGGAGACATATTGAGGTGGGGGAGAGACATAAAGAGACGTATGGAATTGGAGAACAGAAGTAATCCAAACAGAAGGATCCAAAACCCCATACAGTGGCTAGAACTGAAGACTATTACTGGTACTTTTTTTATTTATTTATTTTTTTATAAATACAGCTTGTTTCCATGTCTTAAGGAGGAGGAAGCAGCAGTAGAGAAGGAAAAGGAGGCTCCATGTTTAAATCTGGGCCAACCAGTTCATCACTATGGTGATAATCTATGATTCGGCATGATAGGGGTCAGTGGCAGGTGACAGACAAACAGCCCTGAGCAAACATTGAGTCATTGGATGCATGTTGTGTGTGCTCAAGCTCAGCAAATCTTTGCCATGGAGGGCAAATAACACATGGGCTGTGATTTATTTCGTTTTTTAAATATTGTTTGGAAAGTTTCCTCTATTGATTTATTTAGCTCGTAGCATAAACCTGCATTCTTTAGTGTTCCCTGTCTTAATATTGAATTAAATTGCTCTTTCTGTTGTCACAAGCACAGAGAATTACCACCAAATTCTTGGAGCTCATTATTTTGGTTTCACAGTACATTTAGTGTGGCCTCTTTTCTCTCAGCAAAGCTGTTTCCAGCAGCAACAGGCAGCCTGTTTTTCACCAGACAACCTCTGATAATGATATTTTTCGAGATAGTTTCCTCAGGAGTTGGTAAAGAACCAAACAAAGCTAACTAGAAAAGTGCGCTCAGTAGAGTTCATGGGTTGGAAATTGAAGTGTAGGGCAGGCTGTGTGTGGAGTGTGTTTACAGTAATGGAATCGATCTTTTCATTTAATTCTCTTTAGTAAGCAAATTTTGCATTGTTTCCAAAATGTGCAACTATTCTCTTTACGACTTTAGACTTGATTTGTCAGTTTGGAGTTAATCATAAATCGATTACTGTAAACTTCAATTAAACGCCCAGTTCCTTTTACTAGCCTGGTGTTGCTACACATTTTGGCAATAAAGGCCTGTCTCAATTAGAGGCCTGGTCTGGTTGCCAAGCAGTTCATTTTTATAGAAGTTATTTGGATGTTTAAAACCAGGTTGAACTAATGTTAGCTGTATAGATCACAAAAACAAATATGAATGCCCAAACTTTTGTTGGTATAGACATGCTACACATCATTAGTAGGGTTAGATTCTCCACAGTTCAGTCATTCAGTTCACTTTACTGAAAAGTTTTTCATTGAAAGTAATCCAAGGTATGATTATTGTTTTAACAGGATTAAGTGGTGCTGTGTTGGTATACCAGGTGCCATAATCCTTGAGTGCCGTAAAACAAGTGTCGTAACTCTCTCTCTCTGATGTCCTGTCTGTCAGAGCTAGATCAAATGAATGATATAAAATTAATATGTTATTTGAAGCCTAATGTTTAAACAAGTAATATTCGCACTAGTTTAACAGTTTTGTGTAAAAAGCCTGTCCCATATAGACGTCTGTCCAAAATATAACCCTGTTGAGTTCAGTGATTTAAGTCCCATTTCCGAGCAGTTCTTTACAGTTTGGTACGTTTTTTTTTCCGTTTCCACTGTGAAAAGTTGTGGATGGTACCAATGGAACTGTTCCATACCGTCCCCATTGTTGGTCCCCCCTCTGTTGGGGTACCTAGCACACAGACCTGGTACTAAAAGGTGGAGCTGTGAACACTGCAGTCTGTTGATTGGTCAATAGCAGACTGTCACTCTGCTCAGGGCTGAGCTGTGGCTGGTTTTGAGGCTCATGTAACCACTGTTCATACTGTGGAGAGTTTTATTATTAGACTGTACTATAAAATGAAAGGATGTTTTGCTGCCTCTCACAGCAGCTGTAGTTGGAAAAAAATGACTTAATTCACTGGGCTGACTGCTGGCAACTTTTAAGGTGGAACGTAACGTGTAATGCATAAGCTGACAACTTAATTCATCAGCACTCCTTAATTTTCACTGTGACAACTTTGACCATTCCATTATTTTTTATATGACATACACTTTTAGTAATGAGTGGATCTTCAACATTTATATATATTCATTTTGACCTGGTTATGTGAACTGCATATATTTTAATCCTCACTCCTGTGGGCTCCGGCAACAGTAAACCCCTGAGCTTGCCTGAGAAGGACTAAATGCACAAACCTGCTATTTTTAAATATCCCGTCGAGATACTCTCACTGCAACCTGTTTTATTGTGTTCTGAAAATGTCAATGTGCAGTCTCATTCTGTGGACGATAAACGAGGTACAAACTTCCATCTGTGTTGCCCTTAATGAGGAAATACAGTGAGTGCTGGACGGAGCAGTGAGCGACAACAACCCTGCCCACATTTAAGGGTACTGTTTGCAGTGGAAACGCTAGGGTCTAGGTACCATGTCTGAAGGGTTACTTTTGGTTCCAAAGGTACCATACTGAAAATGTTTGGTGGAAACAGGGCTTTAAGCAAATAATAGTCTGGGCTACTAATTGAAGTTTTACGGTAATCTAATGTGAATCTGAAGGTTTTGTCATTGTTTGGATTGTTTTGACAATGCTTTGTCCAAAATTAATTGTCTCCGGTGCATACTTGGCACGAGTTTAAATTGAGGAAATAGCTAACACTTTTAAACTTTATCACCTATGTCTGGATGTAGTATTTGTAATAACACATAGCTAATTTATACGTAGTTTTTCATTTGTATGTTCAGGTTTTTTACTCTTTCTCCCTTCCTGGTTTCATTTTTCATCTTGCTTTGCATTCATTAAGGCTGAAAATATAATGTTAAGTTATAGATTGATTGTTGCAGAGGAAACGAGAAAATGCAGCATAAAAGGTGCAGCCAGATAATAAAATGTCTTTATTATGATTTTTTTCTGTCTATACACCCAGGCCGATAACAAAAGAACACCACAAAAAACTGTCTGTAATAATTTTGAGTTAATTCATGCAGTATGTGGCAAAATTGGAATAATGGATCTGATTTTTCTTTTTTCAGTTCTGGCACAATTCCCCCTCTCTGTTTAATTTTTCTTTGGCTTTGGGCAACTAGCCAAGCCGGGAGGCAACACAAGCAAATGCACCTGTTATCCATTTGTAAATGACAGTGGAGAGATTGGTGCGGGGAACAGGTGGGTCACTCTGTTCCCACCATGTTGTTTGCCTGGGATCAGCATTTACCCCTGCTGCTGGAAGGCATATTATCCCATAGCTACGTTTCCATTAGTCAAATGGCTGGAATGCTGAATGTTAATTTGCTGCTAGAGGAGAACACAGGCGCGAGGGCTGCACCAGCTACTGCACCCGGGTCAACTTGACGACGGAGCGATAGAGGGTCATGACATTTATCTCATGCATGTGATTATCACTGTCAGTATCATCATCTGCAGTGTTACAAATTGATTTTTTTTTTTCACATGTGGTAGAAGATACATGTACCCCATCACACGTAGACATGTGACCCTGTAGGATCTCAGGTGATCAGAGATGTCAGCATGAGCTGCTGGAATAAAATGTACTGTACTTTGATTATAGTCACATATCTCCATTAGTCGGGAGGACAGTTACAGTGTACCATAATGATACCATAGCTGGATGTTCTGTCAGCGCTCTTTGGATTACGGCCAGCTGTCAGAAAATGTTAACACTAGATTGAAGAGTAGAAAAATTATGTTTCAGTTCCACATCATAAACACACTGCGTGTTACACGACAAAAATAAATTACTTATTATTTTGTCACAGATTGAATCAGAATATTGAGCATCTGATGGAAAAGTTAATTTATGGCATTTGCCTCGTGAACCGTGTGCATGTGTCACGCAGCAGCACGGTAATAAATTGCACAAAAATATGTCCGTGGCTTATTTTTCACACGTACAGTGTAAACTGCATCAGAAGAGGAGGCTCGAGTGAAATACTGGATTGTAATAAGAGAGTTCATCAATCATTTAATGTGTTCTCATCTCATATATCAACTCAGAGATAGTTCAGGCAATGACATATTATTTTCTCAGATGTAGGGATGATGAGAGACTTTGGAAATTAATGAGTTGGAAATCAGTGTTGCATATTAACTTCATCGCACTCCAACTGGCCTACAAGTAAACATTGATGTGGCACAGTAACTTCAGATAAAGAATGTAATGTTCTCCTACTTTTTATGTTACACAAATTATTTAAAGTCTGGGTAAAGACTTGGAACTGTGTAGTACTGCATTGTGGAGTTCGGTCATCAAACTGTTTTTGACCAGGATTTTTTGGGTGGGCCTGAAATCATGGCTTGACAATGTGCTAGAGCCACCCTTATTGTAAAGATTATCATATCAACAATAGGGCTGGGCGATATGGACAAAATATTATGTCTCCGTATTTTCAGGCTGAATGGCGATACATCTGTATTTTCTTTGAAATGGGCTACATATTCAGTTGCAAGTTGCAAACTCATCCATGGATAAAGTCCCCTGTTACTTTTGCTGCATGTGTTTTTCCATCACACAGCAGGGCAGGTAAAAGAACTTTACCTGTTGGGGGTGAGCTGTTTGCAGAGGTGCAGTAAGAGCCTGTTGTCTGCTGCTCTTCATCAACATCTCACTGTGGCTGTTTCTGCTTTTACTCTTCCTCCCTGCTGTATTATTACACTTGTCTTAATTGAAGAAAAAACGCTAACAAAGTTCTGCAAATTCAGTGATAAACACATTTCATTTCCTATAGATCCTTCACAATAAAAGTCCCCTGTTAATTTGTTATGTAAAAACTTTTATTGCGAAGCAGCAAAATAAGGAAATGTTGAGTTTTTTAACCTGTTTTTAACTAAAGTAAAAACAGGACACAGGAGAGAAACTAAACTCCAAAAAAAACACCTTTCTCCCTGGTCTCCAGACAGTGGTGTCTTGCAACACACGGCTTGTTTGAGGGGCAGAAGGGGAGTCGTCGGGTCGGTGAGACGTTACCGTTATTCGCTTGGGTGGGGGTGGGCAACCCGGCTTTTGGACCTACTCCTGAGAAGGTCCATCTCTGGCACAGCTTGGCGCAGCACGGTGCGTTGTAACTGATAATGGAAACGCAAATTGGCGCGGCATGACTTGACTCGCTGTGGCCAAAAGTGAGAGTGGAAAAGGCCCACAGTGTTGTGGGTGCACTGCTGCAGTAATTTTAATTATCTCACAAACTGATTAAGTGTAGCACGTGCAACATATAGACCGATGTCACATCTTAAACTAACTAACAGACAGATTAAACAGAGGAGCAGCTCTGTGTCTCTGAGTGTTGATGGAGAACTTCTGAGTGAGTGAGGGGCAGAGCTGTGCGGAGAGTGTGAGCAAGGAGAGATGAACACTAGTATGCATTATGTAACGCAACTTGACTCTATATCGCTATAAACAATATTGTCTAATCTATATCTTTCTTGAAAATAAATTGATATATCGAATATGGTCATTATATCAGCCAGCCCTAATCAACAATAGTGCATAGCAGCAGTGACGCTTTTGTTCACCCCATGCGTGAGCATCAAGTTTGCTACATTCAACAAGCTCCATGAGCTCTTTCCGTCCAATAATTACATGAATAAACAGCTCTGTTAATTGCATACCTTACGTTATAGCCTGAATTGGCTATGCATGTGCTTTGTGCTAATGCTAGCTGCTAAACAAGAGTCAGTTGCAGCAGAGCATCTCACTCTTTCTTCATTTCAGCTCCTTCAGCAGACACAGCTCCATCAGAGAGTAGGAACTCCTGCATATTTTTCATGATTTTGAAACCTAATTTTATATACTTGGCGGCTTTTTTAATCATTCAATTTGGCTAGATGGTTAGTGACACATTTTTCTGTGGTGTGACAATTTAGAACACATTTTTTTTTTGCCCGGACTTTAAACCCACTGGACTATCAAAAAATTCCACATTGTCACTAAACTGGAAAGAGCCCTGCTTTCCACAGCACTTGACTTTCCCTCAATTGCCACTATGAGATTAAAATGTTTTGGCTCAAATGGTTAAACCAGTAAAATGTTTCCAAAGCCATTGGATTGATTAACATGAAATTTTGTCCAGACATTCATGTTCAAATACAGCATCAAGTTAAGACATTTTGGTGACTCATAAACCAAGTTTAAAGGTACATGTACCACCACCCACTGTGTTGGGTGTGTTGATGCTGCCCTTGTTAAGTTAATGAAAGCAGTCTGGCTTTGTATTATTGGCACTAATTATCGACTATGATTTCAATTATCGGAGTAATGCATAATTATAAAAATGTCCCATTATCGGCCTGATATATATTGTGAATCTCATGCATATCATGCATTCTGTTTCATAGTTATTAGCAAACACTAGCATGCTAACACACTAAACTACGATGGTGGACATGGTGTCACCTGGGCCTACCTGCTGATGAGGTATTTCCTCCATGTCGTCCAGGTGGTATTGACACCCAACCACATCAGAAAAACTGTCAGTCTTCGAGTTCTTAATCCAAGATGGTGGTATCAGGGATTTCAATAAACCTGCAGTATCGCCCCATTAGTGAAAAGAACTCAACAAAAAAGAAGCTTATTTAAGCTATATAAATGGTGTGACTGCAAGGCAAGCAGTGGAGACCATTATGGAATAAAGCTTGAATAACAGGTTTTCTCATGCTGTCATTGTGAGCATGTTAGCTTGCTGATGTTACCAATTAGCTCAATGCACTGCTGTGCCTAAGTGTTGCCTCTTCTGGCAGCAACTGTGGCTGTTGACTCTTTGTCTAGTTGAAAAAAGGATGCATTGTAAATGGAAGTAAATGCTGGGCGCTGTCTTACTTGACTTATTTATAATTTAATACTGTAATGTCACTTTTTCCATTTGAACAAACAATGTCAGTTAATTAATAGACAGGCTATTGTGTTAATCTGTATCCCATAGCTTTTGTGTCACATTAATATTGTTTTCATTGAAAGCCAAAATGAGATGATATTGCCATTGCTGAAGGCCAAAACGAGAAATATCACCATTATGCTGACACGTTATCAGCACAGCAATTAACTTGCTGACTCTATGAGGCCGTTCAGCTCCAGCATTAAGTCTGAGATCTCTTTATTTCCCCTCCCTCTCGGTTGTGAACAACTGTCTCGCATATACAGAGAGCTGAAAAGGCTTCTTGCTTTCCTCTCTTTCTCTTAATCCATGACAGTAAGAGAGAGCCTGCTGTGGTTCCAATAAGAACACTCTGTTTGCTTAAATCACGAAGTGGCAAGCTAAGTTCAAAGCCCTCCTTGGTGGCCCAATAAAGAGGAAGTAGCTTGTGTCTGGACGGATCAAAGGGAAGACGCACAGAGAAAGGTCAGGTCTCAGATGCTCCCACACTGAGAAGCTCAGTGCTGCGTTGAGAGAAGGACAAGCTCCCCACCAGGTTTTCTATTACTGACACAATGGCTGCTGCTAGGTTCATGCTAGGTGATATGATATTTTACATTTTGGGCCCTAAATCATTGCTGTAGAAAAATCCAGCAGAGTATTGGCTCCAAATCGCAACTTGATATTTGTGATATGTCATAACTTACGCCATTATTTTTGAATTCTTATGTCAAAATACACAAGTCCCTATAGTCTCAAGTTAGCCGAAAAACAAAGTGTTGCCTGAGTAAAGACACGCCTCCTGCCCTGTCTAATTAAGACCTCATGGATTCACCTTGTTTGCGACCTTGTAGGTGTGAGACCTCCTGACTAAATCACTGTGCTAATCGTCATGAACCATTTTAATTATGGGAGGTATATGAGCAAATATGCTCCCTAAAGTAATGTCTCAGAAAGCCTGTGATGATGGGATTTTAAGCACATGCCACTGAAGTTATTAGTTACTGGGACAGGCTCAAAGTGACCACCTGACATGTGCTTCTATGACCAACCTGGTCTCACAGAAATACAGGAAATGACTTCTTAACACTGCATTACATAGTGGTGACATGTACTGTTAAAATTACATGCCAGCATTGTGGAAACAGTGCCAAAAGAAAGTCAGTTAGGATCCTTCGTTGTGGTTGACACACCAAGGGTGTTTTCACATGTAGTCCTTTTAACACAAACCCAACTCGGTCCTCTTAAAGTGGGCCGAAAAGTGGGCCAACAGAAAAAGGACTCAATTCGTTTTGTGTTCACATTATCAGTTCATTTGAAATGAAATATATATCGACATCGTTTTGTCTTTACTTTGTCCTGACACTGCAGTGCAGTTATGAAGCTCTTCGCTTTCAGAGGAAGATAAAATTGGAGAAAAACCTTAGCATTTCTTTGCTGACTGTTTGATGTATTCTACATTCCACATCTGGGGACGTGCAGTGTCTTCCATGGATCAAATAACTCCTCGTCGTGCGTCCTTGCAAGCAATACAGGTTGACGTGGTTTTGTCTGTTTTATCAAACGTCCCAGTTCAACAGAACATGACCTAGAGGGCTAAATACAACGGCAAAAAGCAAAACTAACCTGGAGCACTTTGTGTTCACAAGGCACAGGTTAAGCGAACCGCACCATGAGCTTGAAGCAAACTGAACTCAGTACGATTCACTTCAGAGGGGTCGGAGTTCTCTTGGAGTGTTCACATATACGCAAAAAATGCTGAAAAGGACTAAGTGTGAACACACCCTAATTCTCTGATTCAACAAAACCACCACACAATGTGTTGTGGTTAACATTATGACCCCATAGGTAGTATAAAGATCTAAATAATCTGCAGTGACAGGGGCGGGGTGGTGGTTGGGTCAAACAAACACAGGACTTTCACACAGGGAACCGCTAACTGTGTCCCATTTGAAACTAAAAGTCAGTGTTGACTTCTTTTACCTTTACGTAGTTATGTCACGTTATGTAGCCTACTTGTGTCATTTTACAATACACTTACCTCCAAAACGTGAGGTCCACACAGTTTAATACATTAAGAATCATACTTGTGTTTGGCCGTATTGTTGAGGTAATTTGCTGTCTCTGACTAATAGCTGTCAGTTACTCACTCAATCTACAGCAGGAAATGACACTTCAAAATAAAAGCTCCATGCCGGAAATTCACCATACATAAAATAAACTGTGTTTTTTACTAACTTGACACATTTGCAAGTCACTTGCGGCCCATTCAGAATGGACCTGTGACCCACTTTTGGACCACAACCCACCAGTTGGGAATCACTGGTCTAAGTCTCCCTACTGTGCAAAGTACTCTAAGAGAGCTATTCCATATCAAATAATTTACATGAATACTTGATTACATGCTTACCATAGAAATGAGTGTTGTATCTCCAAAATCCATCTGTTTCCTGCTTTGCTTCTGTTACAAAACACCACACAACTGTGTAAAGTTCTTCTGTTTCCTCCCTTTTGCTTTATTAAGATTTCACTGACTTGTAAAATCCTTGTTAGATCAATAGAACACCGTGTTGAGTACTGCCAGTCATCAGTTAGGCAGTCAGTTAGGGAGAGATGATGTGAAACTGATGTGAAGATTGAATTATAGCATTAAGATATGGAGTGTTCAATGTTGTATAAATGAAGAATACATTATGAAAGCCTTGTTAGCACTCATATGAATACATTTTGAAAAATATATAAATGCATAAAGAAATTTCTTGATGACTTGTTGTTGCTATAGTCACCACTCCCTCCCCCCTCATATTTTTTTAAATAAAATTAGTCATATGTAATCCTAATTTCTAAGAGAAAGGGTTGAAAATTCACACTTCCTGTCATGGACTTAAACTTCCTCTGGCTGCAGCACAGTGTTCAGTACAGACACAATGTGCAAGTGTTGGACACAGCAACAACATCCTGATGATTGAGTTATTCTCAGAGCCTTACCAAATGTTTGTCCTGAGGGTGTAGCAAGAGGAGAGTTCAGGAGGTCACCACAGTCACTTTATGCACTGTTTGGGAAACAGGAATATTTACAGTGTGGAGGTTTGTGTTTCTGTAGCCGAATTATTGGACAGTGTAACTGACAGTCTGGTTTTGGGGCGGCAGTCAGTCAATAGTGACCTAGCTTGGGAACCGGAGAGTCACCGGTGCATGTCCCCGTACAGAGCGAGCACGAGGCATGGACTGGTAGCTTGAGAGGTGCCAGTTAGACTCCTTCGCAGTGCCAACGTGTCCTTGAGTGGAGTGAGTGTTGCACGGAGCTGTGGCTGTCAATGCATTTGTGTCTGTCATGAATCCTAATGTTAATGACAACTATCCTTTTTGTGTGTTTGGTGACGTCTTCTCTCAGCAGGTTTTCATTCTTGGTCATTGTTGGTTTTAAATACAGTCAGAAACATCGCAGAAAGAATCATCTGTTCAACTTTTTATTGGGTCAGGTGAAAATGGCTATTTATGTGAGCAGAAGGAATAAAATAGAGCTCTCCTTAGCCTGTGACGCAAAAGCTATTTTCATCTGAATGCTGAAAGCCAGAATAAGACTGGACTACAGGTATTATTGTGCTGTGAGAGATGTGGACACATTTATGAACACATTTATGGACATATGGGGCTACAGACATGTGCTATGCTCTGTTGGGACAGACCAACTCCTGTTTGGTCTCGTGTTGGGGTGTTGATTGCTGGTGTTTGTGTTGGTTTCTTTTTTTCTTTTTTCTTGTGATATTCTTGTGAATTCAATTCTTCTTCTTCATCTTCTGCTTCTACTCCGTCTTCTTCTTCTTTTGCTACTTATTTCTCTACTTCCTCTTCTTTTTCTTCTTCTTCTCCTACTTTTTTATCTTCTTTGTCTTCTTTGTCATCCACTTCTTTTTCTTCTTCTACTTCTACTTCTTCTGCATTTTCTGTCATCTACTTTTTCTGCTTCTTCATCATCTACTTCTTCTACTGCTTCTTTGTCATCTTCTTCAACTTCCTCTTCTTCCTCGTCATCTTCTTATTCTCCTTCTACTTTTTCATCTTGTTCGTCTTGTTCGTCTGCATCTTCTTCGTCATCTTCTTCTTCTTCTACTACTACTTCGTCATCTTTTTCGTCATCTTCTTCTACTACTACTGCTACTTCTTCGTCTTCTTCGTCATCTACTTCTTCTTTGTCTTCCTCTTCAACTTTTTCGTCTTCTTCGTCTGCATCTTCTTCATCATCTACTTCTTCTTCTACTACTACTACTACTACTACTTCATCATCTTCTTCTTCGTCATCTACTTCTTCAACTTCTTATTCTTCTTCTACTTTTTCATCTTCGTCTGTGTCTTCTTTTCATCATCCTTTTCTTGTTCTTCTTCAACTTATTCTTCATCTTCTTTGTCTGCATCTTCTTCTTCTTCTACTACTTCTTCTTCATCCTCTTCGTCATCTACGTCTTCTTCTTCGTCATCTTTGTCAACACTTCTTCTTCTTCTACTGTTTCGTCTTCGTCTGTCTTTTTCTTGTCTTCTTCATTTTCTATGTCTTCTTCCTCTTTTTCTTCTCTTCTTCTTCTTCCTCTTTTTCTTCTCCCTCTCCTCCTTCTTCTTCCTCCACTGTGACCAGTTGAAGACCACAGAAAAAGACTTGAACATATAGAGAAATTAAAATACAATCAACCATGATGTGCCAAACAAAGATACAGTAATAAAAACAGAGTGGAAATGGATCTGTTTCAAATATTCACACAGTGGGTGTTGTTACAGACTCACAACTGGTTAGCTTAGCTTTGCATAAAGACCGTAAACAGAGAAAAACAGGTAGCCTGGCTTTGTCCAGAAGTACAAAGAAGCCCCTTTATAACATGATTCATCTCTCTCTTTATCTTTTTAATTTTTCTGAAAACATCATGTGTATAAACAACATTCTCACATTTTACTAGGGGTTATATATTACTTCTTGGTGTAACTTCCAGCTGCCAGACGACCAGCAGAGACCCCAGGAAGTTACCGTTATCTATTTAATATTGAACACTTCAGGGCTCCATATTCAGAGGGACTGATTAACGTTAACAGTTCTGTTGCCAGAGGACTTCTGAGGACAGAGAACTTCTTCGTCAGGGATCTGATTTCCCGGGACTTTTTTTTAAAGAGTCCACTAATCATTAAAAATGTTAATTATTCATTTTGTAAACATTGTTGCAAGGAATTCAGGTAGGAATTGATGAAGTTAATTTAATTTTGTGAGTGGCTGTTGCAATCCATATGCAATATTCATGATATGTTGTTGGATGCAACATGGTTTTCTTCATTTATCTACTTTCATTATGGCCTTGCAACACTGTAAATCACATGTTGTCAGCACCATGTGACGTTTTGTCAGTGAAACAATATGACATTACAGAGAAATGAAGGCTACTTTAGTCATCAGTATAACTACGCTGCCAGCAGAGTCGTCACTCATGACAAAACCACATTTTCTAAGTGCTGCTGTTGGTTGAAAGCTGCACTGGGACTACATTTTATTCACAGACACTTCTTATGGGACAGTAAAGAAATAACATTTAGAGAAACCATGAAACAGAGAGGTTGTTAGCAAATAATTAAAGGCCATTTTATAAAAGCATTTCCATGGTAAAATTTAGGGTGTAGAAAAAAAGCCTTTCTGGAAAAGGCCTGATTATTTCTCAGTTGTTTGTGTGTCACTCTAAACTCGTATGCAACAAATGATTGTGACTCATTGCCTCACCTACGGCAGCTTATTCTCTTCACTATTCAGACACAGTGATTCTTTTGATTGTTCAAGTTCAGTAGGTTGCTTGTTCTGTTCTGAACTTTTCTTTTCTACTTCTACATTTCCTTCAAGTTCAGTTCATTCGTCTGGATTCCAAGGATGCGCTGACTATACATTAATTTTTACACTTTCAAACACAGTTAAATAATTGCAATCTGGATTGCTGGATGTTCAGTATAACTAGGAGGTAAAGCCTCAAAGGAGTCTGACACAGTTTGTGTCTTTTCATGTTTTAATTAAAGGTCCAGTGTATAGGATTTAGGGGGATATATTAGCAGAAATTGAATATAATAACTATGTTTTGTTTGTATAATCACCTGAAAATAGGAGTTAATGTGTTTTCATTACCTTATGAGCCATTTATATTTACATCTAACATACTGCTCCTTTAAAGAGGACCTTTTATGCTTTACCTTATTTTCTGTCAGATATATATATAATGTTACAGTGTCGGATGTTCAGATCAAATGTGGCCAAAGTTTCAAATAATGAGGTAAATGTATATAAAAGTAATCCCTGTGTGCCATTCTGAAACCTCAGGCTTAAGACTGTTATCATTACTCTGTTCCCAACAGTTTTTTCTACTACCAAGACAAGATGACGTCAGCTCATGACAGATTCCTTTATATGGTCATCTGCTCCAGACACGCTGCTGAAGGTATTTATTGCCCACACAGCTACATGTAGCTACATGCTAACATCAGGGAAACATGATTTTGGTTGCCTGTGCTGTTAAGTTATCCACAATTTTGGATGATAATCCTGCTTGAACATACCAGTTTCTGTTTAAGAAGCTTTTTTGGTGACTTTTATTGGGGAAAATGCAGTCATTCCTTGACTGCAAGCACGCTGCTACATGTAGCTACATGCTAACATTATGGAAACATGTAAGCTTGGCTGCTGGTGTTGTTTATTTCTCCACAACTTTGGATCATATTCTTTCTGGAACATGTCAGGTTCTGTTTAAGAAGCTTTAATTGGTGATTTTTAATAGGAGAAACACCTTCGTTCCTCAGCTGCAAGCACAGCTACATATAACTACATGCTAACATCATGGAATAATGTAATCTTGGCTGCTGATGTCATTCATTTCTCCCCGACTTCGGATCATATTATTGCTGAAACATGACAGGTTCTGTTTAAGAAGCTTTTACTGGTGATTTTTAATGGGAGTAACACTGTCATTCCTCAGCTGCAAGCACACTGCTACATGTAGCTATGTGCTTACATCATAGAAACATGTAATCTTGGTTGCCAACGCTGTTAATTTCTTTACACTTTTGAAAATATTCCTGCTAAAGCATGTCAGGCTCTGTTTAAGAAGCTTTTATTAGTGATTTTCATTGAGAGGAACACAATCATTCCTAGGCTGCAGGTACACTGCTACATTTAGCTACATGCTAACATTATGGAAACATGTAGTCTTGGCTGCTGGTGTTAATTTCTCCATGACTTTGTATCATATTTCTGCTGAAACATGTCCAGTTGTGTACAGTTGCACAGACAGTGTGAGTGTTTTTGAACATGAACCTGATAATGAACATAACAGGTCCCCTTAATGCATCATTGTGTTTTCCAGGGCCCATGGGTCCGTCTGAGTGAGTTTAGGAACATCATCTGACTGTAATTATTCTGAATTTCTGAAATATTGAGGCCGATTCATTTTTACTCCTGCTGTTCTTTATGAAATACCATCTGGTAATTGAATTTGATGTGAGCGCACATTTTGTAAAAGGAGGGCCGTACTTCAAGCTCAAATATTGCCTTTGGAGAATGTATCTCTTCAAAAGCATCATTAAGCATCAAGTAAACAAAGAAGAACAACAGAGCTGCCTGGGTTGCTTGCTTATCTCCTTTCTGCAGTAGTTACAGGTATCCTTCACTGCTTCCTCTACAGTGGGATCTTTTTCTAGTCTCAGCTACAGAAGTCCTGAGCTTGCTGCTAAGATGAGGGATCATATCCCTACCAAAGGAAAATGTTTATTTGATTTTTTTTTCAGAGCTGGTGCACTTGGCAGCGGCATGTGGATGTTTCACTTGAAATCCTCATCTACATTTTAAAACACCATTTAAACTGCACAGATATTTTACAAATCCATTTGAACTCCAACAGAGGCCAGACCTCGGCGCTAAGCACCAGTGAACACAGAGAGTCAATAGAACCAGTGACACAATGTTGATTCATGTTGAGAGGGAATAAGATATTTTACAATGGTTCACAGCCAAAATAGTGAGTCAGCCAGTATCTTTTTGTTCAACTTTGAAGCCTCTGAAGGGAGGGAGGGCGGGGGACATCCTCCAAAATAGCAATATCCGAGTCAGTGTTTTCAAGCCTTGTGTGTTTCGTTCCGTTTGGAGTTTTAGAAATGTTATGTAAAAGTAAGGGGGGGGGGGGGGGGGGGGACAACATATGTAGGCCACAGCTCATGCATTATATCCAAGCTGAAAGTGAATGGCTGCCTTTGTTGGTGTGAATGTGCGAGAGAAAAACAGAAAGACAGAGGAAAGCAGGGTATATGGACTTAATTGCATAATTTGCATTGAAAGAATGTGTGTAGGTTGTGTGTTTGTGTATTGTGTGTGTGTGCCAGGGAGGCTTTGGCCTCACTGTACAGTCAGTGCCACAGTCAGTGACACAACACCATGTAGGAGGCACCATGCCAGTGCTTTCCCACCAAGGCTTTAATTGACTGTCTACATTAAGTCCGCTGCTTTTTAAGATCAGAGGTGCAGAAAAAAAATCAAGGGACAGAAGACATGAGGAGAGATACGAGGAGAAAGGGTGAGGGCGGGTGAAACACAGCTGATCTTGAAAAGAAAAAAAACTTCTCACATTTCTAACCGGAGTTACAGAACAGAGCAATTACAGACAGATTTAGAGGTTTACAAGGACTGATAGGGACACATACAGCAATTAACTCTTTTACTACACCCAGTGTGGTTTAGAGTCTGCTTTACAAGAGCTCCAGTCTAGTGCACATTACTACAACAATGCTAAGCAGGGATAACTTGGAGTCTCTATAAAGGACCTTGTAGGAAATGATAGCCAGGCTGATAGACCATCTCGGTCAGCTCCAAAATAGAAGCAAAAAAAAAGAAAAAGTTTTGGCTCGAATATCAAGTTCATGCTCATTTTTTTCCCCTGAAGACCGCAACGCTGTGTGGGCGCAGGCTTTAAGTTTAGTATGCATGGCAGAGGGTGTTGAGGTGAATGCACAGAGGCCTCCAGAGCCTCACTGCCAGCAGACAGAGCCAGCTCCAGCTTGACAGGAGCAGCCAGAGTGCGGAGCTCTCAGCGGCGCTGTCCGCGGTGCTGAGGGTTCAGGCGCTGTCCATGGTTGTGCCGTCCACGTGGGCTGCCACTGGCGCCGTCCGTGGTGCTGAAAGCCCATCGCTCGGCTGCACATTGGGCTGGAAGTCACTGGCGCTGACCATGGTACCAGCTCTCCACAGTGCTGGACCTGTCTGTAACACTGAGGCACAGATGGTGGTGCTGTTCATGGTCCTGAAGCAGTGGAAAAAGAAGTATTTGGATCCTTTACTGAAGTGATTGTGCCTTTGTTGTGTCGGCCCCCAAACTGTGGAATAGCATACCCCTCCCAATCAGACTGCCCCCACCACTGACTCTTTTAAGTCCAGGCTCAAAACCTACTTTTTTTAAAAAAATTAAAAGTGTTTGTTTTTGTCATTGACAGACTGTCTGACTGCTTTAAAGAAAGCAGATTCACTGATTCGTTCTGTTTGTTGGTTCGTCTACCCAAGTCTTGCTCAAGGAGAAGTCTCTGCTGAAATCTTGTAGACTATTTCACTTTGTTGAATCAGCCAGATATCCAGCCATGGCATAGAAAACCTTTTACATAACACTAAGCTTCCTGTACACCTGACACAGCAAACCATCCCAGGTACTCCTCTCTGTAATTTTCACTGATGTTTCTACCATTTATTTCTCACAAGATTTTAGAGCAAGACTTCTACTTGAACAGACCAGCAAAAAGTCAGGAAAAACATATTTCTCCATAGCGGTCCGTTCACAATGTTGTGAGACACCTCTAATAACAATATGAGACTGTCAGTGCCAAAAACAAGCACTTTTAATGGACGTAAATTGATGGTGCACAGTTGCCCATAGGGATTACATTTCAGTGTGCTTTGCTGCTGCAGCTGCATCCGTCTCTCTTAACACTGGACCAATTTCAAAAATTGTTGTCTCCATTAGTCACTCACACACAAAAACATGAGAAAATAGGGTCCAGGTTGAAAAATACTGAAGTTTCCCTTTAAGCCTGCAATAAGTGACTTTTTTGTGGCCACTTTGGGGCAGGAGACACAAGTTCGGAGCTGGCAAACATGTTAACAAACTGTTGCTTATGTTCACATCCAGCAGTTCGGGAGCAATATAAGCCTGTATGTGGACTTCACAGTCAATATAAGTCCAATATTCACCCTTTTTAAGCTCTGTTTTTGGTCTCCACCAGCTCCTGAGGGAAATATCTGTCTCTTCAGCTGCCATGTGCCCCACTATGTTCAGCAGCTAGTCGCTAACTGTGTCTGTGGATTGGTGCTGAGCAGGTAGTGTGTAGTGGGAGACTGTTCACTGAAAAACAGCTGACACACACTGCAAAGCTCCATAAAGCTGAGGGGAGCTGCAGATTCGGGTGGTAATTATATGTAGGTTAATCACAATAAGCGACCCCTTTCACATTGTTTCCAACACATTATTACTACAAAAATATAGCAATTATATCTGCTATAAGTAAAAGATCAGAAATATTATGTCCAATAGGTAATCAGTGTATGAAAACAAAAAGTCATCCTCATGTAGAAACATTTTCCCTGTGAGTGTTATATTATTACCGTAAAACTTCAATTAAAAGCCCAGTCCAAATTAAACACCCAGTTCCTTTTACTAGCCCAGTGTGGCTACACATTTTGACCAATAAATGCCTGGTCTCATTGCAAAGCAGTTCATTTTTCTTTAGAAGTTCTTCGCGCATAATCGTTTGCATAATCGTGATTTCAATTTTGAGCAAAAATAATCGTGATTATGATTTTTTCCACAATCAAGCAGCCCTACTTTATACTGTGTGGTTAGTTTAATCCATGATGCATCACATTTCACATGACATTTCATTCATTTTTTAATCTAACAAAAAAAAGTATTACCGTAAAACTTCAATTAATAGCCTGGGCTATTATTTGCTTAAATCACTGAAATCAGCAGACCTATATATGGGACAGGCCTTTAATACCTTTCACACAAAACTGTTGCTCAGCAAAGATCAGGAAATACAATCAAATTGTTTATTCAAACCAGTATGAATATTACTTGTTTAAAAATTAGGCTTCAGATAGTATATCAATTACGAATCGTTCATTTGATCTGGCTCCGACAGACAGCACATCAGGGGCAAGGATTACGGCACCTGGCATACCGACACAACACCACTTTATCCTGTTAAAACAATACTCCCAACTTGGATTCATTTCTATGTAAAAACCTTTTTGATTCTTTTGATCTGAGGACCCTTACAGACTGAAGGAATATGAATAACTTACAGGCTAGGTTTGGCAACCATACCAGGTGTTTATTTGTCAAAATGTGTAGCCACACCAGGCTAGTAAATGGGACTGGGCATTTAATTGAAGTTTTATGGTAATAATATAACACTCAAAGGGAAAATGTTTCCACATGAGTATAACTTTTATTTTTTCATACATTAATTACCAATTGGACATAATATTTCTGATCTTTTACTTATAGCCGATATAATTGCTATATTTTTGTAATAATAATAATGATGTGTTGGACCAGACCAGGCTTCTAACTGAGACAGGCCTTTATTTGTCAAAATGTGTAGCCACTCCGGGCTAGTAAAAGGGACGAGGTGTTTATTTGGTGCTGGGCCTTTAATTGAAGTTTTACAGTATATTTGCCTCTATATATAGCAAGGAAGACATCTTAAATGGCATCATCTGCAAGTACACAAGTAAAGTAGGAGAACATTTTCTAAAATGTATATTTTACAGAGTGGTTTGAATCCTCCAGTGAAAGAAAAAGCAATATTTACATCTGTGGGGGAGCAACATTACTGGGCTCAAAATGACAATATAGTCTATTTAAAATTGAATTTAGTGCTAGTAATGATGGTTTTAACTATTCCAGAGCCCTGCCTGAAACATGCACCCTTTAAATTGATATTATTCTGCAATATATCTGGAAAAATGAGACAAACGCACCTTGATCCCACAGGAAAATAATGGAAAACGCATGGGCCTGTCTTCAGAAAGAGAAGAAAAAAGTGTTCACACTAATTATGTGCATGGCTGAATGATGTGTCTCTTATGAGGGGATATATGGTCGGTGGGCAATTATTACTCAGTCAATATCGGTTGAGAAATCAAACAGACATGCAGCATGTCTGATATATAAAGTCAATCAATACTATTGAGCCGTGTTTTACACTGATTATATGAAGCACAGCGGCTCCAGCATCGAGCCGTAGTGATATGACTGTAAACCGCGACCTCAAGAGGCTTATTGCTGACGTACTATCGATTATCTGAATGTTTCACTTTGGAAAAAAAAAATCACTTGGAGTCGCACGGTGCGCACTTTTCCTCCCGCTCCTTTCTCCCACAGTCTCTCTATCTCTAACCATCCATTCTCCATCCTCCGTTCCCTCCTGCAAGCATGCTGTGATCTTCATCTACTTCCTTCCCAAAGCAAGAGGACTTTTTCTCCCCCTCTTCTTCTTTTACCACCGATCCTCCTTCATCCATCCAGGCGTTTTTTTCCACAGCGGATTTTTATGATTGGACCCGCGTTTATTTCCCCCCAGCCCAGTCTCGAGGCTGTGCCGTCGGTGCTGGTGATGCTGGAGAGAATCGAGGAAACCTACCACAGGTGAAAGGAGCTTTAACGACGCTGCGGTATAGATGATTGAACACTTTGAGCATTAACTCAACGGCACCAGCGCAGCGCGCGTCCTTTGGCTGCAAATATAGGACGGAAATTGAGGTTAACACACTTTGGGACAAGT